>NC_134354.1:260127613-260373846 GCF_048569485.1 Anomaloglossus baeobatrachus | reverse complement strand
TAAGGATTTTTGGGTGATTGTGTTTATTTACTTTCCCTTACAGCTTAGTGATGAGGCGGTGTCTCATAGACGCCTGTCAACACTAAGCTAGCACTTAGTAGCAGTTATGGGCTGCTGCCTTTAATTCCTTATTACCCCGATTGCCACCGTACCAGGGCAATCGGGATTAGCCGGGTAGAGTCCCGGGACTGTCGCATCTAATGGATGCGGCAATTCTGGGTGACTGCTGGCTGATATTTTTAGGCTAGGGGGCTCCCAATAACCTGTGTTTCCCCAGCCTGAGAATACCAGCCCCCAGCTGTGAGACTTTATATCTTGGCTGGTTATCACAATTGGGGGGGACCGCACATCGTTTTGTTTTTTAAAATTATTTATTTTAATTTACTGTACGATATAGACCCGCCCATCGGCGTCTGTGATTGGCTGTAGTCAGACAGCTGTCACTCAGCGTAGGGGCGGGTCTGCCTGCAACCAATCATAAGATGTTAGAATGGGCAGATACTTGGCAAATGAGATTTAATGATAAATGTAAAGTAATGCACCTAGGATGGAGTAATTCTATAGTTGTGTATACATTAAATGGAAGTAAACTTGGGACTACAGAACAGGAGAAGGACTTTGGTATTCTCATTACAAATAAGCTGAGCAGCAGTATTTAATGTCAGGCAGCAGCTGCTAAAGCAAACAAGATTTTAGGGTGTATAAAAAGAGAAATTAGATCCCGTGACCCCAACGTATTGTTACCGCTCTATAGATGACTTGTAAGGCCACATCTAGAATATGGGATTCAGGTTTGGGCTCCACATTTTAAAAAGGACATTCAGAAGTTAGAGTCAGATCAAAGACAGGTAACTAGATTACTACAAGAAATGGAAGGCCTCCCATATGATGAGAGGTTGAAAAAGTTAGATATGTTTAGCTTAGAAAAAGACGTCTCAAGCCCGCTTTACACGCTTCAATAGATCTTTCAATCCGTCGTCGGGGTCAAGTTGTAAGTGACGCACATCCGGCATCGTTCGTGACGTATTTGCGTGTGACACCTACGTGCGATCAAGATTGAACGCAAATACGGTGATCGCATACACGTCGTTTATTCCTCATACATTGGACGTTTTGTTGTACGAACATAGTCAATTGAAACGTGTGACAACCATCATACGGTTTTGCAAATCCAACTTTTATACATCAGAAGCTGTGCGGGTGTGTTGTTGAACGTCAAGTTTTTACGCCCATCCCCATACATTTAAATAATCACACTTGCGTTACGGCTTAATCTCTCTTTAAATGGCATCCTGCAATGCCTTAAAAACACTGCCATGATTCATAAACATTATTAAAATCAAGCCATTACCTAGCAAGTTACAAAAACAAGAATGACAATTCAAGGAAAAAAAAACAATTTGCAATTTTAACGCACGTGCGATATTTTTATAGTGGGTTGCCTGATTAAACATGCATTGCAAGCCTTTAATAGTCTTGAATGCAACGTAAATAGTTCTGGTGTATTTTATAAAACAAAAAATAACGTAATTGCGTCAATTGATGGTTGTAATTTAAATTTAAAAAAAAGGGTGCACAGTGCATACGTCAGAAAACACATGATCTAAAAGATCGCACACAATATTGATCAATTAAAAAAAGACTACTAATGCACGTGTGACAGCAAATTAACGACCTACGTGCGATCTCATTAAATCGCATATGCGACCTGGGCGTGTCACATCGCATACGAGATCGAACACCTAATTGTAAGGTGTAAAGCTGGCTTTAGAGGAGATCTCATTTATATGTATAAATACATGTGTGGTCCATATAAAGGACTGGCACATGATTTATTCCTTCCAAAGGCAATACTAAGGACCACAAGGCATACACTGCGAGTGGAAGAAAAGCAAAAGGGTTCTTTACAGTTAGAGCAGTCAGACTGTGGAATGCCCTACCACAAGAGGTAGTAATGGCAGATAATATAACAGCTTTTAAAAAAGGGCTGTATGATTTCCTCAGTACACACAACATTGTTGGTTATAAATGACTTAGGGCGGCTTTGCACGTTGCAACATCGCACGTGCGATGTCGGTGGGTTCAAATCGAAAGTGACGCAAATCCAGCGTCACTTTCGACATTGTTGTGTGTAAATTCTAGATGATACGATTAACGAGCGCAAAAGCGTCGTTATCGTATCATCGGTGCAGGCTCCGACTTTTGCATAATTACGCTGCCGCGACAGGTACGATGCTGTTCCTCGTTCCTGCGGCAGCACACATCGCTGTGTGTTACGCCGCAGGAGCGAGGAACATTACCTTACCTGCCGCCGGCGGCTATGCGGAAGGAAGGAGGTGGGCGGGATGTTTACATCCTGCTCATCTCCTCCCCTCCGCCGCTATTGGCCGCCTGCGGTGTGACGTCGCTATGACGCCGCACGACTCGCCCCCTTAGGAAGGAGGTGGGTCGCCGGCCAGAGCGACGGTCGCAGGGCAGGTGAGTGCATGTGAAGCTGGCATAGCGATAATTTTCGCTATGCCAGCTATCACAAGACATCGTACCTGCGACGGGGGTGGGTACTATCGCGTGCGACATCGCAGCATCGGCTTGCGATGTCGCAACGTGCAAAGCCCACCTTAGGCTATGTGCGCACGTAGCGTTCTGTCCCTGCAGAAATTTCTGCAGCGATTTGAACAGCACACGTGCACTTCAAATCGCTGCAGAAAGAGTCCGTAATAAAAAAAAAAAAAGCCGATTCCATGCGCTCTGAGTGCAGCCCCTCCCATAGACAGGGCAGGACCTGCATGCAGAGCGCACGAAATAAGTGACATGTCACTTCTTAGAACGTGCGCTTCGGGCAGCAGCCAAAACGCTGCGCTCTAATACGCCACGTACGCACGTCTCCTACATAATCTTCATAGATTGTGCTGGGGACGCAGGATGCATGCAGTTACGCTGCTGTGCAGATCGAAGTGTAACTGCATACAAATACGCAACATGCACACATAGCCTAAAGGGGGCTTTACACGCTACGACATCGCTAATGCGAACTCGTTGGGGTCACGGATTTGGTGACGCACATCCGGCCACATTAGCGATGCCGTTGCGTGTGACACCGATGAGCGATTTTGCATCGTTGCAAAAATGTGGAAAATCGCTCATCGGTGACATGGGGGTCCATTCTCAAAAATCGTTACTGCAGCAGTAACGAGGTTGTTCCTCGTTCCTGCGGCAGCACACATCGCTCCGTGTGACACCGCAGGAACGAGGAAACTCTCCTTACCTGCCTCCCGGCCGCTATGCGGAAGGAAGGAGGTGGGCGGGATGTTACGTCCCGCTCAGCTCCGCCCCTCCGCTGCTATTGGGCGGCCGCTCAGTGACGTCGCTGTGACGCCGCACGGACCACCCCCTTAGAAAGGAGGCGGTTCGTCGGTCACAGCGACGTCGCCGGGCAGGTAAGTATGTATGACGGGTCTGGGCGATGTTGTGCGGCACGGGCAGCGATTTGCCCATGTCGCGCAACAGATGGGGGCGGGTACCCACACTAGCGATATCGGGACCGATATCGCAGTGTGTAAAGCCCGCTTTACAGACAAAATGTAGAACTGGTGGAGGAAGGTTGAACTAGATGGACCTAGGTCTTTTTTCATTCTAAGTAACTATGTAACAACCACCGGTAAGCAGGGAAGGCGTGAATATGTTATGAGCCTAATGAGCGGCCGGCTATGGAAGATGAACGAGCTGCCGCGGCAGCAGTGTTATAGCCGACTGGTGATTGGTGAGTATGAAGCGCTTGCTCCTACCCCTTTGCGCCCGATTCTGGTCCCTATAGACTTTATAAGGGAAGCAGTATCTGGCCAAATACCAGCGATCAACCCCTGCCGACCCAATAAACTTGAAGAACTAAAGGTACCGTCACACATAACGAGATCGCTAGCGAGATCGCAGCTGAGTCACGGTTTCCGTGACGCAGTAGCGATCGTGACACCTACCAGCAATCAGGCCCGTGCTGTGAGATCTCTAGTCGTTGCAGAATGGTCCAGGCCATTTTCTTCAAAGGCGATGTCCTGCTGGGCTGGACACATCGCTGTGTTTGACACTGTGTGACAGGATCCCAGTGACTGCTGAGATCGCTATACAGGTCGCTGCTGCGACCTGTATTGTTTGTGCATCGCTGGTAAGATCTGACTGTGTGACATCTCACCTGCGACCTCCCAGCGACTTACCTGCGATCCCTATCAGGTCGCATCGTTGTCGGGATCGCTGGTAAGGCTAAGTTCACACATCCTGTGTTTTGCATCAGTCACAATCCGTCGCCTTGGGGAATTACGGTAACCTGCAAAATATTTTGCAGGAATCCTGTATTTCCCCATAGACTTCTATTAGCGACGGATTGCAACTGATGACCCTGCGTTGCATCCGCTGCGTCGCGGTCCGTCGTTTTTGACTGACCGCCGAGCGGGGAGCAACGCAGAATGTAACGTTTTTCGGGCCGTCAAAATTAACGCGCCGCGCAGGAATCCGTCGCCATCCGTCAAGCTTGTAATGCATGTCTATGGTGCTGGATTCCGTCGTAATCCGTCTTACAACGGAATCCAGCGCAGGATTCCGTCATGCTCTACTGAGCATGCCCAGCATGCTTGGCACGCCCACTGGGCTGTCCCAAACACAGACGGATCATGACTGATCCGTCAAAAAACGGACGCACAGCGGATGTAACGGACGCAACTGATCCGTTTTTTCACAGGATTCCTGTGAAAGGAATCCTGTGAAAAACACATCAGTTGCATCAGTTGACATCTTGAAAATGACTGATCCGTTGCTGACGGACCTGACGGATTGAAAACACAGGATGTGTGAACTTAGCCTAAGTCGTTGTGTGTGACTTGGGCTTTAATGAACATAAAGTAAAGCTGAAGTACTGTATATCATCTTGTTTTTCTTGGGGGTAATATAATGTACAAAACCATACAGTAAGAACCACAAAAGTCATGCCACCAAGCCCATACGTTAAAATAAAGATGCGTTAGACAACTCCTTTTAAAGTTGGTACAGCCTGAACAATTATTTCTGATTTTTTTTTCTCTTTCAAAAGACATTGTAAATTGAGACACAATTAGTAAGAATCAACACAGTGATGGAGAACTGTGATACTACACACAATAGCAGTGTAGCTTCAGGACTAGGAAAAGAGCAGTAGAAACATTTCCTGGATTCTGCTGGCTGGAAATTGGACAGTCATTGTAAACAACGAAGATATCTGATACAGTTTTGTCAGATTGGCTGTTTGGTGGTAAAAGGACTCTCCTGATCCTTCCTGTAGAGCTATTGTAATTACAATAACTGAATGTGTGATCTTCACCCTAAGGTGGTTAACTTAGGAAAACAAAGCATATAAAGCTCATCGTCATTACCATTTGAATGCATGTTTGTTACATTCATGCCACTTTCACAGGAGAGAATGTGGGTCAGTATTGTACACTAATATTTCTAAGCAGGGTCCAGGGGCATAATGAGATTCTTACAGATCTACAGCAACTTTTGGACCTTGGTCCCCCTACAATTACTAGTTTGATGTGTGTGTAACATTATATCCCCCCAGCCTGTATCATACTCAATCAGGCTTCAGCAGTAGCTATTGTCCTTGATTTGGTGGGGGTTGCATATATATTGTTCTCTGCAGGGGGCTTCCCTAGTACACAATCTCTGGAGACTGTGTCTAGGAACTTCTTTCTAAAGCTGGGTTCACACATAGCGACAGCGACAACTACGTCGCTGTTACGTCACAATTTTCTGTGACGTAACAGCGACCTTGTAAGTCGCTGTTATGATCGCTGTTTAGCTGTCAAACACAGCAGACGCAGCAGCGATCATAACGACACGCATCGCTGTGGAAGCGATGCTGCGCTTGGTAACTAAGGTAAATATCGGGTAACCAACCAAAGTGCTTCTCTGGTTACCCGATATTTACCTTGGTTACAAGCGCACACCGCTTAGCGCTGGCTCCCTGCACTCATAGCCACAGTACACATCGGGTTAATAAGCAAACCTTTGCTTATTTCCTGATGTGTACTCTGGCTGTGTGCAGGGAGCAGGGAGCTGGCAGCGTGAGAGCGGCGGACGCTGTAACTAAAGTAAATATCGAGTAACGAAGGAAAGGGCTTCCCTTGGTTACCCGATGTTTACCTTGGTTACATCTTACCGCAGGCTGCCAGAAGCCGGCTCCCTGCATCCTGCTCGCTTCAGTTCATCGCTCTCTCGCTGTCACACACAGCGATGTGTGCTTCACAGCGGGAGAGCAACGAGCAAAAAATGAAGCAGGACTTTCAGCAACGACCGGCGACCTCACAGCAGGGGCCGGGTCGTTGCTGGATGTCACACACAGCGACAGCGACGGGACGTCGCTGCTACGTCACAGAAAATGGTGATATAACAGCGATGTCGTTGTCGCTATGTGTGAACCCAGCTTTAAACTAGTAGCTACAAGTAGCAAATGTTAATGGGGTGGATCTAACGGCCCAGTCACACACAACGACTTACCAGCGATCCCGAAAACGATGCGACCTGATAGGGATCGCAGGTAAGTCACTGGGAAGTCGCAGGTGAGATGTCACAGTCAGATCTTACCAGTGATGCAGGAACAATACAGGTCGCAGTAGTGACCTGTATAATGATCTCAGCAGTCACTGGGGCTCTGTCACACAGTGTCAAACACAGCGATGGGTCCTGCCCAGCAGGACATCACCTTTGAAGAAAATGGCCTGGACCATTCTGCAATGACTAGAGATCTCACAGCAGGGGCCTGATCGATGGTAGGTGTCACACATAAGATCGCTAACGGGATCGCTACTGCGTCACGGAAACCGTGACTCAGCTGCAATCTCGCTAGCGATCTTGTTATGTGTGACAGTACCTTAAGGAGAGGTGGGAGATTCAGCCACATGTTTTTTAGTTTAGTAGTTATGCTTTGTTGGGTGAAGGGCGAGGACCTGTGCTGAGGCCAGCACCTTTTTGCCCGTACATGGATGACTGGACATTGAGGATCAGCTGCCACGCTGCTGGATTTAGAGAACGCATCTGGATTGCCCCAGATCTGTTTCCTTTGTGTGGACTCTAAAGAACCATTTGGATATTGGATGTTTTATGCTCCCTGCCTCATTAAATCTTCTTGGATTGTTCATCGGTCTGGTGTCCCTTACTGCTCTGTCGCATACCCCGTTACAGTGTGCGCCTTTGTGACTCTGCTTGGGTCTATAAAGATAAATGTTCTGCCTGCCTCCAAAAAGAATATAACACAAATATATAGAGAAAGCACGATCTTTCAGACATGAAATAATTCTACAATACAAGTAACAAACACCACCATACAAAAACCAGTGTACTACCACCAACAATATAAAAAAACAGCACGACTACTATTACCACCACATAATGAGCAAATAATACCACCATACTGATCATTAATTAAAAAAACAAAAACACTGTACCAAGACCAATATTACAATTATACATTGGACATAAGGTGGTACATAACAGTTGTATAACAAAGCTCTCAATACCCTCTATGTGCAAACAATTCCAGTGACTCACCGGTGACATTTCCTCTGATTGTTCTCATTCATTAGTTCAATTTTACTAAACCTGTCATGCCAGGTCTTTGGAACACCTAGCATGCGGTACAACACAGAGGGAAAACTAGAGGAGATGTAAAGGAAGACCCTGGCAATAGGGAGAGGGATCCCCACCTGAAACTCACCAGTGGTTGATCCCTGCGTTCCCTAACTTCCCTAGACGGGTCTTTCCCCGTTTGCCGTCAAGTGCCTAGGCCCTTGCTGACTAAGGTGTTGGGTAGCGGGACCCACTACTACATTAAAATAACACAAAGAAGGTAAGACACTAGGGTTTGGAAAGACACAACAAAAACTACTCCTTGGTATCTTCAGCATGAAAATTTGCAGCTACAACTGAAGTGACACCACAACTAAGCAAAGACAAGCTTCTTCATTGTGGTAAGTATAGAGAAAATCTATCACCGGCAATGAGTAAAGCCAGGAGTGTATATACATAGGGGAAGGGCATGATGACAAAATGCTGCAGCTGTCTTTAAGGCCTAAGACACGGCATGAAAATCGGAGTGAATGGAATGCGATAAAACATCGCATTCCACTTGGACCAATAGTACCATATGTGCCAGCACCCATGAGCGATTTCTCAACCCTAATTGGACCGAGAAAATAGTCGCAGCATGCTGCGGGTGCAATGTGATCCTCTTTCTCTCGCACCCGTTCAAGTCTATGGGGCGAGAGAAACATCGCACTGCACTCGCATACACCGATGTACCGCGAGTGCGGAGCGAGAATGGCAATAGCCGGCAACGGAGGAGAGAGGGAAATAAATCCCTCCCTCCCCTCCTCAGCGCTGGCCCGCCCCTCCTCAGTGCTGGCCCGCTCTTCCTCAATGCCGGCCCGCCCACCGCAGTTGTGGTCTGATCGCAAGATCGGACCTCAGTCGCAAAGACACTCGCATGATATTCGGCTCCCGCTGTGCTGCCAGCATGAGCCGAGTGTCATGCGAGGATCACAGTAGTCCCCATGTGGCCCCGGCCTTAGGGGTACTTTGCACGCTGCGACATCGCAAGCTGATACTGTGATGTCGAGCGCGATAGTCCCCGCTCCCGTCGCAGCAGCGATATCTTGTGATTGCTGGCGTAGCGAACATTATTGCTACGCCGGCTTCACATGCACTCACCTGCCGTGCGACGTTGCTCTGGCCAGCGACCCGCCTCCTTCCTAAGGGGGCGGGTCGTGCGGCGTCACAGCGACGTCACGCGGCAGGCGGCCAATAGCAGCGGAGGGGTGGAGATGAGCAGGATGTAAACATCCCGCCCACCTCCTTCCTTCCGCATTGCAGCCGGGACGCAGGTAGGAGATGTTCCTTGCTCCTGCGGCTTCACACACAGCGATGTGTGCTGCCGCAGGAACGAGGAACTACATCGTACCTGTCGCTGCACCGGCATTATGGAAATGTCGAACCCTACACCGAGGATACAATAACAACGCTTTTGCGCTCGTTAATCGTATCAAAAAGGATTTGCACACTAAGATATCGACTGCGACGCCGGATGTGCGTCACTTTCGATTTGACCCCACCGACATCGCAGGTGCGATGTCGGTGGGGTCAAATCGAAAGTGACGCACATCCGGCGTCGCAGTCGATATCGTAGTGTGCAAAGCCCGCCTTAGGCTAAGCATAATCACAGCCAGTAGAGAAAGTCTTTAACCCCTTCAGCATCAAAAGAAAGTAAATCCACTCCAATACTAGATGTAACCTGCAGAAAACGACACACTTGAGACACCATCTAGCCCAAAGCGCCATAACAAATTCTTTTTGCTCCTGTAAAATGTAAGGCAAAATTCTCACAATGCATTTTTAATGAGTTTATGACACATGACGCTGTGTAATACTTCTGCGCAGCAAAAAGCAGCATTTTACAGTTCCAGAAAAGTGGATGGGATTGTATAGATCAGGGGTCTCAAACATGCGGCCCCCGGGCCGCATGCGGCCCGCCAGTCTGATTTATGCGGCCCGCAGACACACAGTGCAGAACACTTGATATTTGCCCTCCACTGCCTCCAGTCATTTAGCTGCCGCCAGCCGCACTTTCACATTGCAGCCGCGGCCAGCCGCACTTCCGCATTGGAGACGCCGCCAGGGAGAAGCAATCAAAGGCGGCGTTCAATCAGATGTCAGGGCGAACCAATAGACGGCAGCGTTCAACTCGAGCTCAGCAGCGAGACCCGAGCAGCGCTGATGTCAGCTGCTTTGCCGGCGGGTGCAGCGGAAGGAACAAGAGCATGGGGCACGTTAGAACGTTTGTGGTGTCTGTGTTTCTGTGGTGTGTGTGTGTGTGTGTCTGATGATGATGAGTGTGTGTGTGTGTGTGTATGATGATGGCTGTGTGTGTGTATGATGGCTGTGTGTGTGTGTGTGTGTGTATGATGATGGCTGTGTGTGTGGATGATGGCTGTGTGTGTATGATGATGATGGCTGTGTGTGTGTGTGTGTGTGTGTGTGTGTGTGTGTGTGTGTGTGGATGATGATGATGGCTGTGTGTGTGTGGATGGTGATGATGATGGCTGTATGTGTGTGTGGATGGTGATGATGATGGCTGTATGTGTGTGTGGATGATGATAATTGTGTATGTGTGTGTGGATGATGATGGCTGTGTGTGGATGATGATGGCTGTGTGTGTGTGGATGATGATGATGGCTGTGTGTTGATGATGATGGCTGTGTGTGTTGATGGTGATGATGATGGGTGTGTGTGTGTGTGTATGATGATGATGGCTGTGTGTGTTGATGGTGATGATGGCTGTATGTGTGTGTGGATGATGATGGCTGTGTGTGTTGATGGTGATGATGATGGCTGTATGTGTGTGTGGATGATGATGATGGCTGTGTGTTGATGATGATGATGGCTGTGTGTGTTGATTGTGATGATGATGGCTGTATGTGTGTGTGGATGATGATGGTTGTGTGTGTTGATGGTGATGATGATTGTGCATGTGTGTGTGGATGATGATGGCTGTGTGTGGCTGATGATGATGGCTGTGTGTGTGTGGATGATGATGATGATGGCTGGGTGTGTTGATGATGGCTGTATGTATGTGTGGATGATGATGATGGCCATGTGTTGATGATGATGATGAGGATAGTGGTGGTGGCTGTGTGTGACTGATGATGGTGATGGTGGCTGTGTGCGACTGATCATGATGATGTCGATGGTGGCTGTGTGTGACTGGTGGTGGTGGCTGTGTGCGACTGATGATGATGATGGCGGTGGTGGCTGTGTGACTGATGATGATGATGATGGCGGTGGTGGCTGTGTGTGACTGATGATGATTGTGGTGGTGGCTGTTTGTGAGTGACGATGATGATGATGACGATGGCTGTGTATGATGATGATGTTGGCTGTGTGTGTGTGTATAATGATGATGATGATTGACGTGTGTGTTTGTATGCATGATGATGGTGGCTGTGTGTGTATGATGATGATAAAAATGATTTTGATGATGGTGACTGGAAGACCGGAAAATGTTACTTTCGGTCTCAGCCTTCTTGTCGGTCTGAACAGATGCTCATCTGTTCAGAGCGATGAAGCTGAGCTGACATTGACTTTGGACTACGTCAGAGGGAAGCTTTTTTTTTTCTAAAAAAGATGGTGTCCCTAAATGTGTTTTTTGTTTAATTTCTAATAAAAATATTTTTCTCTGTGTTGTGTTTTTTTACTGTTTACTAGAAATTCATGGTGGTCACATCTAATTTGACATGACGCCATGAATTTCGGGTTTACTACCAGCTGAGAATACAAAGCTGGTATTAACCCCATTATTACCCAGCGTGCCACTGCCACCAGGGACGCTGGAAGAGCCAGGTAAAGCACCTGGAAATGGCGCTGTGATGAATGCGCCATTTCCAGGGGCGGTTGTGGGCTGCGATTTTCAGCGAGGGGGGCCCAAAATGCTTGGGCCTTACCACGCTGAGAATCCCAGCCCTCAGCTGTCTGGTTTTACCTGGCTGGTGATCAAAATATGTCGGAAGCCCACACATTTTTTTTCCATTATTTAATTAAAAAACAATTGGGCTTCCCTGTATTTTGATTGCCAGCTAGGGTAAAGCCAGGGAGCTGGGGGTGGCAGCCCGTAGCTGTCTGCTTTATCTGCGCTGAGAATCAAAAATACTGCGGAGCGCTATGTCATTTTTTTATGTATTTCTTTTTACACTACTATGTGTGACAGACCCAACAGCCAATCACGGATGATGCGACAGAAAATCAGTGTCTGTGCTTGGCTGTTGGAATAACCTGGAATCTGCTTATACATTTTGATGCTGATGCCAATCACGGATGCCCACTCTCTTTGACAAATAATGTGCGGCCCACTTACTCTGACGAGTTTGAGACCCCTGGTATAGATGGTATTTTACTCTGTGTAAACTGACCTGCAGTGCGTTTTGAAATCCACACCATGTAAATTTCTGCAGAAGGTATGCGGAGATTAATGTGCAAATGTAATCCGCACATGACCAACAATAAAGTTTTGTCAAAGGCAAATAGCAGGAAGTATTAAAATTAAGGCAAAAAAGCTGATTAATTTAAAACATGATATACCAAAATGTGACAATATGGATAAAAACTCACTCAAAAACATAGGTAACCTAATTTAGAAAATAGGTGCAAAAATCTGCAACATTAAAAACTCACCAAGGGAATGGAGCCTAATAACACACAGCACGTATCACATTTCAACTACCCTCCTCACTTTTACATATAAAGTGAAAAATCAATCCCTTTAAAAATTCTATTTTATTTAAATACTTCTTAAAATTTCCCAAGTGATTCACCCGTACAAAAGATATCAGGGGTAGGTATAAATATACACCAGGGATGCCACCCCTAATCAAAGGAAAAAAATATAATACAATAAATGATGAAGAACAACAAAATTGGAGTATGGGGTCCCACAGAGGGATTAAAATGACCCTGTTATGGACCTACAACCTCACTCCTTCCTACCAACGGAGGTAATACCGCCTTAACGTAACTGGGTGCCCCCGTTCCTCGGTGGCTATCCCTCACTTACCCTGATAATTTCCTACCATATAAGGACAAATGAGGATGCCTATGCAAAACACTAAGATTATTGGTTGGCCTTATTAAACCCTCAATAAATCTCAAAAAGAAAATTTTTTTTTTAGATATTATAATACCCTGTTACTCATATCAATTTAATATGCCCCAATTTACAAGGTTACAGTTACAGATTCATATACAGGGTTGCAGAATCATACACCAAACCAACCTAAACAATGTGTCTAACTTGCATACAGCAATCCCCAAAACATGAATAATACCAGTATATACACTCAATTATAATGACTGAATATCATTATATTATGCAAAAAATATTAACTTCCCTTTTTTGAAGTGCATCTGCACTGCCTCGACGCGTTTCTCCGCCCTCTAATCCGGTTCATCAGGAGGCCCAGGGAGAAAAAGGGAACCATCAATGGTGATACATGTCTCCTTATGGCATAAGGCACTTCAAAAAAGGGAAGTTAATATGTAGAGTCAGGAACTGTTATACAGTGCGACTATCTCTACCAGCAGCAGTATTTCTTTCTTGGAAGGAGATAAAAGACCTTAAAAGAAAACCAGTATACTATACATTACAAACCAAAAAGCAACAGTGCCACATATTGGTCACTCATGAGAACCGCTTACGGCAGTGGAGTTATGAACCCAAGTTAGGCCCCTTTCACAAATCAGTTTTTTGTCATCAGTCACAATCTGTTTTCTCGACGGATCCGTCACAGACTGTGGCTAAGCTGATGCGACGGGTCAGTTTTGCGACGGATCAGTTTTTCGACGGATCTGACTAGCTGGAGGGCTAACTAATAAATTGGAGCATGCTCACTTAAAAAAACGGAATCTGTCGACGGATTCCATCATTTGACGGATGACGACGGATCCTGTGCCCATAGGCTTCCATTCTACCAAACGACGGATGGCGGATCCGTTGCTGCCCGTTTTTTTTACTTACACAAAAAACGTTACTTTGGCAATCGTCTCCATCCGTCGGACAAACATTTTTTGACGATGGATGGGTGAAACGTGAGAGAGGCCATCCATCGCAATCCGTCGCTAATACAAGTCAATGAGATAAAAACGTATTAAGCGGCATCAGTCGCCGAATCCGTTTTTTTTAAAAAAAACTGATGTGTGAAAGGGGCTTTAATGGGTTGGGAAATGTTTTCTTTTTCAGATGTTCAGCCCAGTGTTCTTTAGAAACCCCTTTATGTTTTCACCGTAATAAACTGAAATACTCCTCTTTCTCCAAACAAAACAGCATTTTCCGAGATGGCACAAAAGACATCAAAATATTCAACTAAATCAATAGCATAATATATTTTTCTGCTGTTGTAGGCATCTAGAACGTGAACATGGTGAATGGCACAAAAGTTAAAGTGAAACTGTCAGGTGCAATATGCACCCAGAACCACGAGCAGTATTTCTAAAGATCCTTTAGGATATGCTAATGAGTGCAGGGACTAGTCGCAAGGGCGTTAATTCCTGTGCTCATTCCACCCTCTTAGCATGTTAGCATGTCCACAGGGGCGTGCTAACATGCTATTCAATGCAGTGTCATCAGCGATGACGCACGTACCTGTGTCGGTTGCAACACTGAGGACTCTGTCTTTAGGCTCAGTGCGCATAGTCAGAAGTCCCAGCACTTCTGGTCCAGCGCACTAGACCTCTCTGAAGCCAGCATGTGTACAGCTGGCTTCTTAGTGCGTATAACCGGAAATACCGGGCATTCTCATCAGTGGTGACAGCAGGCACAGGTATGAGCATAAATGCTGATGACGCGAGGCAATGAGCATTGAATAGCATGACAGCATGCCCCTGTGGCCGTGCTAACATGCTAAAAAGGCGCAGGAACTAACGCCCTTGCGACCAGTCGCTGCCCTCATTAGCATATCATAAATGATCTTTAGAAATACTTTTTTTAAAGACCTCTTTATCTATACTATTATAGGCAGGGACAGTCAGGCTATGTGTCCACGTTGCTTTTTACCTGCTTTTTACCTGCTTTTTCAACTGCAGCGTTTAATGCCAAAATGGCTGTGTTCTGCTTTTCAAGCAAAGTCTATGGGCATTTGGTTTTATTGTGCACACTATGCAGTTCAAACTGCTGCCTTTTTGTGGCAGAAATTTGGGCAAAAACTCTGTTTTGCAGTTCAAAACGCATATGGCAAAAACAATTGACATGTTGTTTCTTTGAAAAGCAGAGTTTTTGCCCAAATTTCTGCCACAAAAAGGCTGCAGTTTGAACAGCATAATACGGACAAGAAACCCAAATTCCCATAGACTATGCTTGAAAAGCAGAACACATCCATTTTGGCATTAAACGCTGCAGTTGAAAAAGCAGCAAAAAAGCAGGTAAAAAGCAATGTGGACAGGGATTAGGCAGGGATTAGCAATATGCACCAAGAACCGCTCATGGTTCTGGGTGCATATTGCACTTGACAGGTTCCCTTAGGCTATGTGCCCACGCTGCAGAAAATGCGCGGATTTTGCCGTGGATTTCTCGCGGAGAGGCCGCGGATTTTCCAGAAATCTGCAGCACAGCTACTCCCCAGTCATTTCTATGGCATTTGGGAAATGCTGTGCCCACGCTGCGGATTTTTCTGCAGCGGAAATCGTGCGGATTTTCGTGCGGAAAAATCTGCAGCATGTCAATTATTGTTGCGGATTTTTGTGCGGATTTTGCCTATTGAATTATAAAAATAAAATAAAATTTAAAAAAAAAAAAAACAAAACGCAAAATCCTCAACAAAATCCGCATCAAATCCGCACCTATGAAAAGGTGCGGATTCCGGGGGAAAGCTGCGGATTTTGATGCAGAAAAAAAATCCGCAGATACAGAGTACCGTGGGCACATAGCCTTAAACCTTGAGATACATAAAAAATCAAAGTAAAAAATGAGTTGTCTGATTATTTTTTGGGGGGGTGGGTCTAAAACAAGATTAAGCAAGGTCTAAAAATAATTACTTTAAAATAACTATGCATCTGCACAGGGCCGGCCTTAACCTAAATGGCGCCCTGTGCAAAACTGCCCTTTGGTGCCCCTCACCTACAGATTTTTAACCCAGTTTCCCAGGAAACAAACGAGAACAGGATACCATCTTTTTTTATATCCTCAGAAAATTGATCTCTTCAAATGTACAATAAATTACAAATTTGTGCTGGAGAATCTGCACCTCAAATCCACATTAATGTCACCACGTCTGATCTCGTTTTTTTAGAGGTCTTTCGATTTCAACCATTTATGCGGTATCCATGGATAATACCACCCCACCCCAGCTCCGACTCCACCCCTGAAAACCCTCCACACTCACCACCATTCTTGGAAAATCATATGTGTGTGTGTGTGTGTAATATATATATATATATATATATATATACACACACACACACAGTCATGGCCAAAAGTGTTAGCACCTTTGAACTTGTTCTAGAAAATAAAGCATTTCCCTTAGAAAATTAATAATACACCCCCTACCCCCTACACCTCCTCTCTCCATAATATACTCTCTACACCACCCCTTTCCATAATCCTTTCCCACACTGCCCCTATTTGTAATATTCCCCCACACACTGCCCCTCAGTGTACCCCCACACGATATCCCTGTGTATAATATCCCCACACACTGCCCCTCTGTAAGATATCTCTCACACACACACACATTGCTCCTCTGTATATCTATCCCACACACACTGCTCCTCTGTATAATATCCCCCATACACTGCGCCTTTGTATAATATCCCCCACACTGCACCTCAGTATAATATCCACCCACACACTGCTCCTCAGTATAATAGCACCCCACACATGCTTCTCTGTATAATATCCCCCACACACAATGCCCCTCTGCATAATCCCCCCCACACACTGGTCTTCTGTATAATATGCCCCCACACACACTGCTCCTCTGTTTAGTATCCCCCACACACTGTTTATTAATATAATATCCTCCCACTCACACTTCTCCTCTGTATAATATCCTCCCACACACACTGCTCCTCTGTATATTATCCTCCCACACACTGCTCCTCTGTATAATATCTCCCCACAAACACTGCTCCTCAATATATCCCCTCCACACACTGCTCCACTGCATAATGTCCCCACACGTACACTGCTCTTCTGTAAATACCAACACACACTGCCCATTTGTATAATATCCCACACACTGCTTCTCTGTGTAGCATCCTCCACACACACACTGCCCCTTTATATATCCCCCACACACTGCATCTCTGTATAATATACACACACACAATGACCCTCTGTGTAATATCCCTCATGTACGCTGCCCCTTTGTACATTATCCCCCACACAAGCTGCCCCTCTTTATATATAGCCTCACACACACACAATGCTCCTCTGTATATCACCCCACACACACTACCGCTCTGTATACTATCCCCCCACACACATTGTCTCTCTGTATTATATCCTCCTGGTATATATGTCCAAGTCCTGGTATATATGTCTGCATCCTGGGCCCTTACTGGTATGCATGTCCCCATCCTGGTTTATTTCCCTAACCTGGCATATATGTCCAATCCTGTGCACCTCCTGGTATGTATATCCCACTCCTGGGCACATTCTGGTATATATGTCCCCATCCTTGTTTTTGTCCCCTTCCTGGTATATATCTCCACCTTCTTGCGTATATGTGCCTTTCCTGGGTCTCTCCTCGTATATTTGTCTACTGCAAAAAGAAAAAAAAACAAACATTTTACTGACCCTCTCCGGCTGCCACATCCTGCAGCGTCCTCTCTGAGCAGCGATGCATTTCAGCTGGATGTGTGCCCTCCACACATCCAGCTTAAGCAAGGCAGGGGCTGCAGTCAGCGGGCGCCCCCACAACCCGGGGCTGGAACAGCGGCACCCCCCACCACCCGCGGCTGGAGTCAGCATCCCCCGTGGCTGGAGTCAGCGGCCCCTCCTCGCCCCCCGCGGCTGTAGTCAGCGGCCCCCCGCGGCTGTAGTCAGCGGCCCCCCGCCCCCGCGGCTGTAGTCAGTGCCCCCCCCCGCCCCCATGGCTGTAGTCAGCGGCCCCCCTGCAGCTGTAGTCACTGCCCCCCTCCCCACCCCCCGCGGCTGGAGTCAGCGCCCCCCCTGCCCCTGGAGTCAGCGGCCTCACCCCCGTTCCCCGCGGCTAGTCAGCGGCCCCTCCCCAACCCCCCGCAGCTGGAGTCAGCGGCCCCCCACCCCCCGCGGCTGGAGTCAGCGGCTCCCCCCCACCCCCCTCCCCCGCAGCTTGAATCAGCAGCTCCCCCACCACCCCCGGCAATCTTCAGCTCATAGAGCATCTACCTCTCCCTGCCGGATGCCGCACGCTCACCAGCTCCGCGTTGCCCGCAGCACTGTGATGAGGTGCAGAGTGATAACCTCATCACATTGGGCTGCGGGATGACGCACTGCCTCCATGCTCTGCTCCACTCACAGTGCCTCCCCCACCACATGGCTAATTTGCATGCGATGCCCTAGAAGGACTTTGCATGCACCTTAGTCAAGTGCAGACTGCAGTAGCGGCTGAAGCGACACCGCGCTCCTCTGCTGCAGCTGTGACTGGGGCTCGGTGAAGGTGGTGGGCCCGGCTGGCCAGGCGCTACATAAAGTTAAGTAACCGGCAGCGGTTACAGTAAAAACGCTGTGCTGGGACCGGAGGAGCCTGGAAATGTACAACTTCTTACCTCTCTGCTGCGCCCCCCCTGAAGCATGGCCGTCGGCGCCCTGTGCGACCGCATAAGTCGTACATGCCTAAATCCGGCCATGCATTTGCAACTCTTCGGTATTGCTGCCACTGATCTTGTTGCTGTCTTCTCCTGCCACGTGATCCCTGCAGGCAATCACTGCTCATAGCATTGCTCAGTGTTGTGACCACTGATTGGTAACAGCAGACAAGTACAAGAGACCGGACCACAGCATACACAGAACAGCTTTATATGTATTGTTCTAGTCACAATGACAAGTGATTGCTGCAGCCAATCACTAACTGATCACTGGGGTGGCCACTGATTGGCTGTAGTGCTCGCATGCACATCCCATCCAGACGTGAAAGCAAGGGGACTGGCATGGAGCTTTAGAGTAGCAGCAGGGGATCAGTAGATGAGCATAAGGCTACTTTACACACTGCGATATCGGTCCCGATATCGCTAGTGTGGGTACCCGCCCCCATCTGTTGCGCGACACGGGCATATCGCTGCCCGTGCCGCACAACATCGCCCAGAGCCGTCACACATACTTACCTGTCCGGCGACGTCGCTGTGACGGGCGAACCGCCTCCTTTCTAAGGGGGCGGTCCGTGCGGCGTCACAGCGACGTCACTGAAACGTCACTGAACCGCCGCCCAATAGCAGCGGAGGGGCGGAGATGAGCGGGACGTAACATCCCGCCCACCTCCTTCCTTCCTCATAGCGGCCGGGAGGCAGGTAGGGAGAGCTTCCTCGCTCCTGCGGCGTCACACGCAGCGATGTGTGCTGCCGCAGGAACGAGGAACAACCTCGTTACTGCTGCAGTAACGATAATTGAGAATGGACCCCCGTGTCGCCGATTAGCGATTTTGCACGGTTTTGCAACGATGCAAAATCGCTTATCGGTGTCACACGCAACGGCATCGCTAATGCGGCCGGATGTGCGTCACAAAATCCGTGACCCCAATGACTCCGCATTAGCGATGTCGCAGCGTGTAAAGCCCGCTATAGATTTATTTTTAAAAAAGGGGATTCGTAATTATGTATCTATGCCAGGGCCCACGGCTGTACTACAATGCCAGGATCTGCGTGTAATAGCATCGACCAGAGCTAGCACCAATTGCTGCTGTTTAACCATTTAGATGTCGCTGTCAATCATTGATAGTGGCTTTGCATGTGCCTGCAAAGTACAGACTCTTATCAGGCCCCAACAATAAAAGTTAGAACTCTTGGACAAAGGGGAGGATAAAGTGAAAGTGCAAGAATTAAAAATCGGCTGCAAGTCAATGGGGTTAATACATTTTATATACCCCAAAAGGATGAGATTAAAAAATACAAATTGTGCTGTAAAAAAAACCCTCTAATACGGCAATATCGAAAAATAGAACAAAAAACACCTTTTGGATTGCAATGGTATATCATGTCTTTAGGCAGCAGAAGTAGCACGTCTTCTGGGGACAGCACTTTTTTGTGTGGCAAATACGTCACCATAAAAGTGCTGCTCCCAAACTATTCCAGGGACATTGATCACAAACATAGAACTGCCATATTTCCAAGCAGAAGATAGTTATTTTGGTGTACAAAGTATGTTCCCTGGTAAATGCCGTTGCTGTGGATGACACATGAATAGTACATAGCCTTTTGGAGGTGTACTGCTCATTCCTTATGCCATATTCAGTCCAGTGATTGGCTGCAGCAGTCATATGTGCTGTAGTCATGATGCCACCAATATAGCTTCTCAATAAACACCGAAACAGCGGTGGACTTGGGTAGGGTGAATATCGGTGTACTTGTCTGCGAGCCTACATAAAATAAGTAAATATTCCTGGATGTCCCCTTTCAGAAAACTCACCCTCTCCAAGGTTGTCTCCACCACTTCAGCAGTATATAACCTGAAGCGGTGACATCACGTTGATAACGCTGCAGCCAATCACTGAATTCAGTGGCTTGAGCTGTGGACGTGATGTCACAGAGACGAAGCATTGTCAGAGACGCAGCGTTGGACACGGAAAGGCTGGAAACACACTCATGCGTGTAAAATCGGTCCGAATTGCATGAAAAAAACTCGGCCGATTTTAGTTCACGTTCGGTCAGTGTGCAATGCAAGTGTGATGCTTTTTTTTTTAATTGTTTCCAGACTAGCAGAGCGTGTGTGATCCTTTTTTTTTCTCAGCAGCTGTCATCTGCCATTCAACTCTGCTACATGGCCGCTGACAGCAGCCACAGACAAAGCCATGTAGCAGAGCTGAATGGCCGCTGACAGCAGACACAGACAGAGCCGCACGATCAGAATGAAGTCGGGTGAACGTCACCTGACTTCATTGTCATCCCGCGGCTCTGTCTGTGTGTCATGGGCAGATTTTCGGTCACCGGTGAAGGTCTCACCAGTAACCGCAAATCCCCTGAGTGACCGCAGTGAGCCGCGCTATCAGCGGGGACATCACTGAGGTTACCCACGGCCACAGCAGTCCTCCCGCTGAGATCTGTGGCCGCGGGTAACCTGAGTGACGTCATCGCTGATAGTGCAACTCACTTCAGTCGCTGCGGGAAGCTCACAGAGAGCGGTCGTGCTCTGTGACCGCTCTCTGTCAGCTTCCGATGTAGCAGAGCTGACAGCGTCGAGGGACCTCTGTGGATTACGTCGGACATTGGAGGGTATTTGGGGACTTGAATAAAGTGGTGAAAGAGGTTGTTTTTTTTTTTATTTATTTCAAATAAAGGATTTTTTGGTGTATGTCTTCATTTTCTTAATCTTACAGGTTAATCATGGAAGGTATCTCGGGGAGACACCTGCCATGATTAATCTAGAACTTAGTGGCAGCTATGGGCTGCTGCCATTAACTCCTTATTACCTCGATTGCCACCGCACCAGGGCAATTCGGGATGGCTGGGTACAGTCCCGGGACTGTCACATCTCATGGATGCAGCTATTCCGGGCGGCTGCTGGCTGATATTGTTAGGGTGGGGGGCTCCCCATAACGTGGGGCTCCCCATCCTGAGAATACCAGCCTGCAGCTGTGTGGCTTTACCCTGGCTGGTATCAAAATTGGGGGGGACCGCACGCCGTTTTTTTAAATTATTTATTTATTTTTTTACTGCATGATATAGACCCGCCCACCGGCAGCTGTGATTGGTTGCAGTGAGACAGCTGTCACTCATCGTGGGGGGGGCCTAACTGCAACCAATCATAGGCGCCGGTGCGCGGGGAAAGCAGGGAATACGAGATTGAATAATGAGCGGCTGGCTTTTTCAAAAGAGAAGCCGCCAGAGGAGTGTGAACGCCGTTCAGATCTGCGCCGGTGATCGGGGATCGGTGAGTATGAGAGAGGGGGAGAGAGGGACAGACCGACATGGACAGAGAGAGAGACTGACCGACAGACCGACCGACAGAGAGAGAATAGAGACCGAGAGGGAGAGACCGACTGACATTAATCGCATGTTTCTCAAAACACGGGAAATGAGTGAGGTCTCACAATGTCGGTCAATCTCTATGATTGACCGACATTGTGAGACCTCACTCATTTTCAAGTGTTTTGAGAAACATGCGATTAATGTATTTAGAAAAACGAATGTCACTAGGATGGTGTGAGTGCCGGTCCGTGTGACATGCATTTTTTTCACGCTCCCATAGAGTTGTATTGGAGAGACTCGCGCGAGAAACTCTCCAAAACGCAGCATGCTGCGATTTTTTTCTCAGTCCAATTTGGAGTGAGAAAAAAATAGCAGATGGGAGCTGCCTCATTGATTAACATGGGTCCGAGTGCAATGCGAGAATTTCTCACATTACACTACTGCGAGAAACTCACAAGTGAGAAGCCGGCCAAAGAGCGAGTGACGCACATTTTTTTTCTTTTACAGCGAATGTATTTTACTACTGTTACCAAACTGTAAAATCATCACATTGATTACTGTTAACGAGTTTAGTGTTTTGTACTTTTTGTTCCATTTTCATCTTTCCATGTGTGCCTTTTTTTAACCCCTTCAGCACCTTGCGATTTTCCTCTTTTTTTTGTCCGTTTGCATTTTTCTCCCTTTCGTCCAAGAGCAATAATGTTTTTTTGTATTTTTCTGTCAATATAGCCATATGAGGGTTTGTTTTTTGCTGGACGAGTTGTACTTTTCAATGAAACCATTCATTTTAACTTAAAGTGTACTGGAAAACTGGGAAAAAGAAGGGAATTTTGTTTACTTACCGTAAATTCCTTTTCTTCTAGCTCCTATTGGGAGACCCAGACAATTGGGTGTATAGCTTCTGCCTCCGGAGGCCACACAAAGTATTACACTTTAAAAAGTGTAACCCCTCTCCTCTGCCTATACACCCTCCCGTGGATCACGGGCTCCTCAGTTTTGGTGCAAAAGCAGGAAGGAGAAAACTTATAAATTGGTCTAGGGTAAATTCAATCCGAAGGATGTTCGGAGAACTGAACCATGAACCAAAAGAACAATTCAACATGAACAACATGTGTACACAAAAGAACAACCAGCCCAAAGGGCACAGGGGCGGGTGCTGGGTCTCCTAATAGGAGCTAGAAGAAAAGGAATTTACGGTAAGTAAACAAAATGCCCTTCTTCTGTCGCTCCATTGGGAGACCCAGACAATTGGGACGTCCAAAAGCAGTCCCTGGGTGGGTAAAAGAATACCTCAATAAAAAGAGACGAACGGCCCTCCTCTTACAGGTGGGCAACCGCCGCCTGAAGGACTCGCCTACCTAGACTGGCGTCTGCCGAAGCATAGGTATGCACTTGATAGTGCTTCGTGAAAGTGTGCAGACTAGACCAGGTAGCTGCCTGACACACGTGCTGAGCCGTAGCCCTGTGCCGCAATGCCCAGGACGCACCCACGGCTCTGGTAGAATGGGCTTTCAGCCCTGAAGGAAGTGGAAGCCCAGAAGAACGGTAGGCTTCAAGAATCGGTTCCTTGATCCACCGAGCCAAGGTTGACTTGGAAGCCTGCGAACCCTTACGCTGGCCAGCGACAAGGACAAAGAGCGCATCTGAACGACGCAGGGGTGCCGTGCGAGACACGTAGAGCCGGAGTGCTCTCACCAGATCCAAAGAGTGCAAATCCTTTTCACATTGATGAATTGGGTTAGGGCAAAATGAAGGTAAGGAGATATCCTGATTGACATGAAAAGTAGATACCACCTTAGGGAGAAATTCCGGGACTGGACGCAGAACCACCTTATCCTGGTGAAACACCAGGAATGGGGCTTTGCATGACAGCGCTGCAAGCTCAGACACTCTCCGGAGTGATGTAATTGCCACTAGAAAGGCCACCTTTTGCGAAAGACGTGATAAAGAGACATCCCGCAGCGGCTCGAAAGGTGGTTTCTGAAGAGCCGTTAGCACCCTGTTAAGATCCCAGGGTTCCAGCGGACGCTTGTAAGGTGGGACTATGTGGCAAACTCCCTGCAGGAACGTGCGGACCTGCGGAAGCCTGGCTAGACGCTTTTGAAAAAATACGGAGAGCGCCGATACTTGGCCCTTGAGAGAGCCGAGTGGCAACCCCTTGTCCATTCCGGATTGGAGGAATGAAAGAAACGTGGGTAAGGCAAACGGCCATGGAGAGAAACCGTTATCAGAGCACCAGGATAAGAAGATTTGCCAAGACCTGTAATAGATCTTGGCGGACGTTGGCTTCCTGGCTTGTCTCATGGTGGCAATGACATCCTGAGATAACCCTGAAGACGCTAGGAGCCAGGACTCAATGGCCACACAGTCAGGTTGAGGGCCACAGAATTCAGATGGAAAAATGGCCCTTGAGACAGCAAGTCTGGGCGGTCTGGAAGTGCCCACGGCTGACCCACCGTGAGATGCCACAGATCCGGGTACCACGACCGCCTCAGCCAGTCTGGAGCGACGAGAATGGCGCGACGGCAGTCGGACCTGATCTTGCGTAACACTCTGGGCAGCAGTGCCAGAGGAGGAAACACATAAGGCAGTCGGAACTGCGACCAGTCCTGAACTAACGCGTCCGCCGCCAGGGCTCTGTGATCCTGAGACCGTGCCATGAATGCCGTGATTTTGTTGTTGTGCCGTGACACCATGAGATCGACGTCCGGCGTTCCCCAGCAGCGACAGATCTCTCGAAACACTTCTGGGTGCAGAGACCATTCCCCCGCATCCATGCCCTGACGACTGAGAAAATCTGCTTCCCAGTTTTCTACGCCCGGGATGTGAACTGCGGAGATGGTGGAGGCTGTGGCTTCCACCCACTGCAGAATCCGCCGGACTTCCTGGAAGGCTTGACGACTGCGAGTGCCACCTTGGTGGTTGATGTATGCGACGGCAGTGGCGTTGTCCGACTTGATACGGATCTGCCTGCCCTCCAGCCACCGCTGAAAAGCCAATAGGGCTAGATACACTGCCCTTATTTCCAGAACATTGATCTGAAGGGAAGACTCTATCGGAGTCCAGGTTCCCTGAGCCCTGTGGTGGAGAAAAACCGCTCCCCACCCTGACAGGCTCGCGTCCGTGGTGACCACAGCCCAGGTTGGGGGTAGGAAGGATTTTCCCTGCGATAGAGAGTTGGGAAGGAGCCACCACTGAAGTGACGTCTTGGTTGCAAGGGAAAGAGAGACGTTCCTGTCGAGGGAAGCCGACCTCCTGTCCCATTTGCGGAGAATGTCCCATTAGAGCTGCCGTAGATGGAATTGCGTGAACGGCACTGCCTCCATCGCTGCCACCATCTTCCCCAGGAAGTTCATGAGGCGCCTTAAGGGGTGTGACTGACTCCGAAGAAGTGATTGCACCCCTGCCTGCAGAGAAAGCTGTTTGTCTCGCGGTAGCTTGACTACCGCTGACTGTGTATGAAACTCCATCCCGAGGTAAGTCAGTGATTGGGGTCGGTGTCAACTTGGATTTTGGGAAGTTGATGATCCACCCGAACTGCTGGAGAGTCGTCAGAGCGACTGTAAGGCTGTGTTGACACGCCACCCGAGAAGGGGCCCTGACTAGGAGATCGTCTAGGTAGGGAATCACCGAGTGGCCCTGAGAGTGTAGGACCGCCACGACGGATGCCATGACTTTGGTGAAAACCCGTGGGGCTGTCGCCAGGCCGAAAGGCAATGCCACGAACTGAAGGTGTTCGTCCCTGATGGCGAAACGCAAGAAGCGTTGATGTTCGGGTGCGATCGGCACGTGGAGATAAGCATCTTTGATGTCGATCGATGCTAGGAAGTCTCCTTGTGACATCGAGGCGATGACCGAGCGGAGAGATTCCATCCGAAACCTTCTGGTTCTCACGTGTCTGTTGAGCAGTTTGAGGTCCAGAACGGGACGGAATGATCCGTCCTTTTTTGGCACCACGAACAAGTTGGAGTAAAAGCCACGACCACGTTCCTGAAGGGGAACGGGGGTCACAACTCCTTCTGTCTTCAGAGCGTCCACCGCCTGAAAAAGTGCGTCGGCCTGAGCTGGGGGCGGAGAGGTTTTGAAGAAACGAGCCGCAGGACGGGAGCTGAACTCTATCCTGTAACCGTGAGACAGAATTTTTCTCACCCATCGGTCTTGAACATGTGGCCACCAGGCGTCGCCAAAGCGGGAGAGCCTGCCACCGACCGAGGATGCGGCCAGGGGAGGCCGAGAGTCATGAGGAGGCCGCCTTGGAGGCAGTGCCTCCTGCGGCCTTTTGGGGGCGTGACTTGGACCGCCACGCATAGGAGTTCCTCTGGCCTTTCTCCTGCCTGCTGGACGAAGAGGATTGGGGCTTGGCGGAGGGACAAAAGGACCGAAACCTCGATTGTATTTTCCGTTGGTGAGGTCTCTTAGGTCTGGACTGGGGTAAGGAGGAGTCCTTTCCCTTGGATTCCTTAATAATCTCATCCAATCGTTCGCCAAACAAGCGTTCGCCAGAAAACGGCAAACCGGTTAAGAACCTCTTGGAGGCAGAGTCTGCCTTCCATTCGCGCAGCCACATGGCCCTGCGGACTGCCACAGAGTTAGCGGATGCCACAGCTGTACGGCTAGCCGAGTCTAGGACTGCGTTCATGGCGTAGGAAGAAAAAGCTGACGCTTGAGAAGTCAAAGACGCAACTTGCGGAGCAGAATTACGTGTGACAGCATTAATCTCAGTCAGACAAGCCGAGATAGCTTGGAGTGCCCACACGGCTGCAAAGGCCGGGGCAAAAGACGCGCCCGTGGCCTCAAACATGGACTTCACCAGGAGCTCTGCCAGTCAGTGGCATCCTTTAGCGATGAGCCATCTGCCACCGATACCACAGATCTAGCCGCCAATCTAGAGACTGGAGGATCCACCTTGGGACATTGAGCCCACCCCTTAACGACTTCAGCGGGGAAGGGGTAACGCGTGTCAGTGAGACGCTTAGTAAAGCGCTTGTCCGGAACCGCTCTGGGCTTCTGGACAGCGTCTCTGAAGTTAAGAGTGATCGAAGAACGCACTACGTGTACGTTTGGGGAACCGAAACTGGTGTTTCTCCTGCTGAGACGCCGACTCCTCTACAGTAGGAGGCGGGGGAGAGAGATCCAACACCTGGTTGATGGACGAGATAAGATCGTTCACTAATGCGTCCCCCTCAGGTGTATCAAGGTTAAGGGCGACGTCAGGGTCAGAACCCTGAGCTGCGACGTCCGCCTCGTCCTCCAGAGAGTCCTCAAGCTGGGAACCCGAGCAGCGTGAAGAAGTCGGGGAAGATTCCCAGCGAGCCCGCTTAGCCTGTCTAGGACTGTGGTCCTGGCAGGAGTCCTCCGCGTGGGACCTAGGACCCAACCTGGGAGCGCGCTGCGGCTCAGACTGAGAGGGGCCTGGAGGTGACGATCCAACAGGGGCCGGGGCCTGTGTAAGGACCGGTCTGGACTGCAGAGCTTCTAGCAGCTTGGCAGACCATTTGTCCATAGACTGAGCCATGGATTGTGAAAGTGACTCAGAGAGTTTCTCAGCAAAAGAGGAGAACTCTGTCCCTGCCGCTTGAACAGGGGGAGCAGGGGGGTCTACATGAGCCGAGGGGTCCACTAGTGACCGAGGCTCCGGCTGAGCAAGTGAAACAGGGGTCGAGCATTGCTCACAGTGAGGGTAGGTGGAACCCGCAGGTAACATAGCCCCACAAGAGGTACAGGCCGCACAAAACCCCTGTGCCTTAACAGCTTTGCTCCTTGTGGACGACATGCTGTTGTCTCCTAGGAGACTGATCACTGAGGGTATATGGGTAAAAACAGGGTATACAGCCCGACCGAACAGAAATATATATATAAATACGTATCTATTCCGGCACCCTAGGGGGGACCAGCACCGGGTGACCGGTGTGGCTTACCGACCGCTAACAAGCGGAGTGTGTGCCTCCAGATTCCCAGCTTTAGGTCCCCTGGAGCTGCAGAGCTGTTCCTGAGAATCCTCCACCGGCAGAATGCCCAAAAAATGGCTGCCGGAGATCTCAGGGGAGGAGTGGAGCCGTGGGCGGCGCCAGGAAAGTGCGGGAATCTGGGGTCCCCACAGTGATCAGTGAGGGGGGAGGAAACATGCAGGATGCTCCAGCCCTCACATCCGACGTCAGGTCGGCAATCCCGCCCTTACCCCTGACGGGCAGGCCCGGGGGCGGGATTTTTGCGACTAGGCCGCGATGAAGCCGGGGACTAAATTTGAGACCGCGCCCGACAAGCAGGCACGGTCGACGCGGAAGTCCGCCGGTCTTCTCAATGCAGCAGCTGCCGCAGCGTCCGGGAAGAAGGTGCGCTCCTGCATATTCCCCAATGGGGATACAGAGTACCTTAGAGTTGCAGGGCCCAGTCCCTGAGGTTGAATAGACTCCGGTCCGGCAGATTCCCACAGGGGCTGCGGAGGGAGCACGGTCCCAGCAAATGGCTGACCGTTCAGGATCCCACTTCTCCCAGAGCCGCTAAGGGATGGTGAAGGAGACGGCATGAGGCTCCGGCCTTTGTACCCGCAATGGGTACCTCAACCTTAACAACACCGCCGACATAGTGGGGTGAGAAGGGAACATGCCGGGGGCCCCGTGGGGGCCCTCTTTTCTTCCAACCGACATAACTAATATGAGAATGCATGAGTGGATGTGTGCCTCCTTCCACACAAAGCATAAAACTGAGGAGCCCGTGATCCACGGGAGGGTGTATAGGCAGAGGGGAGGGGTTACACTTTTTAAAGTGTAATACTTTGTGTGGCCTCCGGAGGCAGAAGCTATACACCCAATTGTCTGGGTCTCCCAATGGAGCGACAAAGAAAATCCAAAATTCAGTATAATTGGAAAAAAAAGTGCAATTCCTAGATTGTTTTTGGGTTTTAATTTACCATGTTCACTATATTCTGTATTCCACTATATTCCAGGCTGTGGTGCAACAACAGTCACCTGCGAGACGGCTCTCCAGGCTGTGCTGCTATAACAGTCACCTGCGAGACGGCGCTCCAGTCTGTGGTACAACAGTCACCTGCGAGATGGCGCTCCAGGCTGTGCTGTTCCAACAGTTACCTGCGAGATGGCGCTCCAGGCTGTGCTGCTACAGTCACCTGCGAGACAGCGCTCCAGGATCTGCTGCTACAAGTCACCTGCGAGATGGCGCTCCAGGCTGTGCTGCTACAACAGTCACCTGCGAGATGGCGCTCCAGGCTGTGCTGCTACAACAGTCACCTGCGAGATGGCGCTCCAGGCTGTGCTTTTCCAACAATAAGGAATAACGTTTGGAACACCATTCTAAGTCTGAACTGGGTGCAAAAACCTAAAAAAAATCACTATGGGGAGATAAGGTATGCACACCAGTGACTATGTAAGGGGAATACATGAAATAGCAGAAACTGCTGTGTGAATACTGACTTGAAAAATCCAATAGCTATATGTAAGAGTGGAAATGTGAAAAATGGAATCTGCATTACTGCCATGAACATATGAATCAAGAGAAATTTAGCTACTGAATTGATCAATGCAATAGAGCCCCAACACTACGCCAAAGTATTTCTCTACGTTGGGGTCCCTAGCTTCCCTGAGGAAGCGGTGTGAAACACGTGTTGGAGTGGCTGGCAGGGGAGCAGTTTTTGTACTACTGATATGACAGCAGGTCTGGTATTGTTATGAGTCAAGTACTTTAATGGGCAGCGATCTAATGTAGACCATTTGTTACTATTATATGGGGATGATGTTAGCTGCCTAATTAATACTCTTGTACATTGAAGTTGTTATGTGGCCTGCTTGGACTAAGGCTATTTAATATATATGGTTCCCATTGTGGGTGTAGTACATGCTCCCCTTGCCTTGATTTTTAATAAATGTCTGTGTATATGTTTTTTATTATACCATCAATAAAAAAACGTTTTATCAATTTATAAGCTTTATTGGGATAATTTGGTTAAATAGCTGTTGGTTTATCCCGGTTGGATTTTGATTATTTGTGATTTATGGTCAACTCTTCTAATTTTGGGTTTATGTATTGTTGCACAACAGCCTGGAGCGCCATCTCGCAGGTGACTATTGTTGCACCACAGCCTGGAGCGCCATCTCGCAGGTGACTATTGTTGCACCACAGCCTGGAGCGCCGTCTTGCAGGTGACTGTTGTTGCACCACAGCCTGGAGCGCCATCTCGCAGGTGACTATTGCACCACAGCCTGGAGTGCCATCTCGCAGGTGACAATTGCACCACAGCCTGGAGTGCCGACTTGCAGGTGACTGTTGTTGCACCACAGCCTGGAGCGCCATCTCGCAGGTGACTATTGTTGCACCACAGCCTGGAGCGCCATCTCGCAGGTGACTATTGTTGCACCACAGCCTGGAGCGCCATCTCGCAGGTGACTATTGTTGCACCACAGCCTGGAGCACCGTCTTGCAGGTGACTATTGTTGCACCACAGCCTGGAGCGCCATCTCGCAGGTGACTGTTGTTGCACCACAGCCTGGAGCGCCATCTCGCAGGTGACTATTGTTGCACCACAGCCTGGAGCGCCATCTCGCAGGTGACTATTGCACCACAGCCTGGAGCGCCATCTCGCAGGTGACTATTGCACCACAGCCTGGAGCGCCATCTCGCAGGTGACTATTGCACCACAGCCTGGAGCGCCATCTCGCAGGTGACTATTGCACCACAGCCTGGAGCGCCATCTCGCAGGTGACTATTGCACCACAGCCTGGAGCGCCATCTCGCAGGTGACTGTTGTAGCAGCACAGCCTGGAGCGCCATCTCGCAGGTGACTATTGTTGCACCACAGCCTGGAGCGCCATCTCGCAGGTGACTATTGTTGCACCACAGCCTGGAGCGCCATCTCGCAGGTGACTATTGTTGCACCACAGCCTGGAGCGCCATCTCGCAGGTGACTATTGTTGCACCACAGCCTGGAGCGCCGTCTTGCAGGTGACTGTTGTTGCACCACAGCCTGGAGCGCCATCTCGCAGGTGACTATTGCACCACAGCCTGGAGCGCCATCTCGCAGGTGACAATTGCACCACAGCCTGGAGTGCCGACTTGCAGGTGACTGTTGTTGCACCACAGCCTGGAGCGCCATCTCGCAGGTGACTGTTGTTGCACCACAGTTTAGAGCGCCGTCTTGCAGGTGACTGTTGTTGCACCACAGCCTGGAGCGCCGTCTTGCAGGTGACTGTTGTTGCACCACAGCCTGGAGCGCCATCTCGCAGGTGACAATTGCACCACAGCCTGGAGCGCCATCTCGCAGGTGACTATTGTTGCACCACAGCCTGGAGCGCCATCTCACAGGTGACTATTGTTGCACCACAGCCTGGAGCGCCATCTCGCAGGTGACTATTGTTGCACCACAGCCTGGAGTGCCATCTCGCAGGTGACTATTGTTGCACCACAGCCTGGAGCGCCGTCTTGCAGGTGACTATTGTTGCACCAAAGCCTGGAGCGCCATCTCGCAGGTGACTATTGTTGCACCACAGCCTGGAGCGCTATCTCGCAGGTGACTGTTGTTGCACCACAGCCTGGAGCGCCATCTCGTAGGTGACTATTGTTGCACCACAGCCTGGAGCGCCGTCTTGCAGGTGACTGTTGTTGCACCACAGCCTGGAGCGCCATATCGCAGGTGACTATTGCACCACAGCCTGGAGCGCCATCTCGCAGGTGACAATTGCACCACAGCCTGGAGTGCCGACTTGCAGGTGACTGTTGTTGCACCACAGCCTGGAGCGCCATCTCGCAGGTGACTGTTGTTGCACCACAGTTTAGAGCGCCGTCTTGCAGGTGACTGTTGTTGCACCACAGCCTGGAGCGCCGTCTCGCAGGTGACTATTGTTGCACCAAAGCCTGGAGCGCCATCTCGCAGGTGACTATTGTTGCACCACAGCCTGGAGCGCCATCTCGCAGGTGACTGTTGTTGCACCACAGCCTGGAGCGCCATCTCACAGGTGACTATTGTTGCACCACAGCCTGGAGCGCCATCTCGCAGGTGACTATTGTTGCACCACAGCCTGGAGCGCCGTCTTGCAGGTGACTATTGTTGCACCACAGCCTGGAGCGCCATCTCGCAGGTGACTATTGCACCACAGCCTGGAGCGCCATCTCGCAGGTTACTATTGCACCACAGCCTGGAGCACCATCTCGCAGGTGACTATTGCACCACAGCCTGGAGCGCCATCTCGCAGGTGACTGTTGTAGCACCACAGCCTGGAGCGCCATCTCGCAGGTGACTGTTGTAGCACCACAGCCTGGAGCGCCATATCGCAGGTGACTATTGTTGCACCACAGCCTGGAGCGCCATCTCGCAGGTGACTGTTGTTGCACCACAGCCTGGAGCGCCATCTCGCAGGTGACTATTGTTGCACCACAGCCTGGAGCGCCATCTCGCAGGTGACTATTGTTGCACCACAGCCTGGAACGCCATCTCGCAGGTGACTATTGTTGCACCACAGCCTGGAACGCCATCTCGCAGGTGACTATTGTTGCACCACAGCCTGGAGCGCCATCTTGCAGGTTTCTGTTGTTGCACCACAGCCTGGAGCACCATCTCGCAGGTGACTATTGTTGCACCACAGCCTGGAGCGCCATCTCGCAGGTGACTATTGTTGCACCACAGCCTGGAGCGCCATCTCGCAGGTGACTATTGTTGCACAACAGCCTGGAGCGCCATCTCGCAGGTGACTATTGTTGCACCACAGCCTGGAGCGCCATCTCGCAGGTGACTATTGTTGCACCACAGCCTGGAGCGCCGTCTTGCAGGTGACTATTGTTGCACCACAGCCTGGAGCGCCATCTCGCAGGTGACTGTTGTTGCACCACAGTTTAGAGCGCCGTCTTGCAGGTGACTGTTGTTGCACCACAGCCTGGAGCGCCGCCTTGCAGGTGACTGTTGTTGCACCACAGCCTGGAGCGCCGTCTTGCAGGTGACTGTTGTTGCACCACAGCCTGGAGCGCCATCTCGCAGGTGACAATTGCACCACAGCCTGGAGCGCCATCTCGCAGGTGACTATTGTTGCACCAAAGCCTGGAGCGCCATCTCGCAGGTGACTATTGTTGCACCACAGCCTGGAGCGCCATCTCGCAGGTGACTATTGTTGCACCACAGCCTGGAGCGCCATCTCACAGGTGACTATTGTTGCACCACAGCCTGGAGCGCCATCTCGCAGGTGACTATTGTTGCACCACAGCCTGGAGCGCCATCTCGCAGGTGACTATTGTTGCACCACAGCCTGGAGTGCCATCTCGCAGGTGACTATTGTTGCACCACAGCCTGGAGCGCCATCTCGCAGGTGACTATTGTTGCACCACAGCCTGGAGCGCCATCTCGCAGGTGACCATTGTTGCACCACAGCCTGGAGCGCAATCTCGCAGGTGACTATTGTTGCACAACAGCCTGGAGCGCCATCTCGCAGGTGACTATTGTTGCACCAAAGCCTGGAGCGCCATCTCGCAGGTGACTATTGTTGCACCACAGCCTGGAGCGCCATCTTGCAGGTGACTGTTGTTGCACCACAGCCTGGAGCGCCATCTCGCAGGTGACTATTGCACCACAGCCTGGAGTGCCATCTCGCAGGTGACAATTGGACCACAGCCTGGAGTGCCGACTTGCAGGTGACTGTTGTTGCACCACAGCCTGGAGCGCCATCTCGCAGGTGACTGTTGTTGCACCACAGTTTAGAGCGCCGTCTTGCAGGTGACTGTTGTTGCACCACAGCCTGGAGCGCCGTCTTGCAGGTGACTGTTGTTGCACCACAGCCTGGAGCGCCATCTCGCAGGTGACTATTGCACCACAGCCTGGAGTGCCATCTCGCAGGTGACAATTGGACCACAGCCTGGAGTGCCGACTTGCAGGTGACTGTTGTTGCACCACAGCCTGGAGCGCCATCTCGCAGGTGACTGTTGTTGCACCACAGTTTAGAGCGCCGTCTTGCAGGTGACTGTTGTTGCACCACAGCCTGGAGCGCCGTCTTGCAGGTGACTGTTGTTGCACCACAGCCTGGAGCGCCGTCTTGCAGGTGACTGTTGTTGCACCACAGCCTGGAGCGCCGTCTTGCAGGTGACTGTTGTTGCACCACAGCCTGGAGCGCCGTCTTGCAGGTGACTGTTGTTGCACCACAGCCTGGAGCGCCATCTCGCAGGTGACAATTGCACCACAGCCTGGAGCGCCATCTCGCAGGTGACTATTGCACCACAGCCTGGAGCGCCATCTCACAGGTGACTATTGCACCACAGCCTGGAGCGCCATCTCGCAGGTGACTATTGCACCACAGCCTGGAGCGCCATCTCGCAGGTGACTGTTGTAGCAGCACAGCCTGGAGCGCCGTCTCGCAGGTGACTGTTGTAGCACAGCCTGGAGGGTAGAGGCTAGATCGGAGTTGATTTTTTGAGGTGGGAGGAGTGATTTCATGAAATCATGATGTCACCGGAAGGGGCGGGGCTTTCTCAGTGCCGTGCAGATCTGTGGGCGGGAAGCGGCAGTGCTCGGGCTTCTCAGTGCAGAGCGGAGGATCCTGATCCTGAGGTGGGGAAGATTCAGCGTTTCCTCATTAGTTATAGCTCTGGGGTCTCAGCCTGGATGTTTGGGGGCACAGAGCAGTGTCTCCTGTCTGTGTTGGGGGCTGCAGCTCGTGTATGTCTCAGGCTTCAATAAGGTAAGTGTGTTATGGGGGGTTACACGGAGCAGGGGATGATACTGTACGTTTGGGGGGGCTTGCACTGGCCGGGGTGCGACGCTGCACGTTTGGGGGGGATGGCACTGGCCGGGGGGCGACGCTGCACGTTTGGGGAGGCTCGCACTGACCGGGGGGATGATGCTGTACGTTTGGGGAGGCTCGCACTGACCGGGGGGATGATGCTGTACGTTTGGGGGGGCTCGCACTGGCCGGGGAGATGACGCTGTACGTTTGGGGGGCTTGCAGGGGGCGACACATGTTTGGGGGGCTCGCACTGGCCAAGGGGTTACGCTGCATGTTTGGGGGGCTCGCACTGGCCAGGGGGTTACGCTGCATGTTTGGGGGGCTCGCACTGGCCAGGGGGTTACGCTGCATGTTTGGGGGGCTCGCACTGGCCAGGGGGTTACGCTGCATGTTTGGGGGGCTCGCACTGGCCAGGGGGTTACGCTGCATGTTTGGGGGGCTCGCACTGGCCAGGGGGTTACGCTGCATGTTTGCGGGGCTCGCACTGGCCAGGGGGTTACGCTGCATGTTTGGGGGGCTCGCACTGGCCGGGGGGATGACGCTGTACGTTTGGGGGTGCTCGCACTGCCCGGGGGGATGACGCTGTACGTTTGGGGGGGCTCGCACTGGCCGGGGGTCGACGCTGCACGTTTGGGGGGGCTCGCACTGGCCGGGGGTCGACGCTGCACGTTTGGGGGGGCTCGCACTGGCCGGGGGGATGATGCTGTACGTTTGGGGGGGCTCGCACTGGCCAGGGGGTTACGCTGCATGTTTGCGGGGCTCGCAGTGGCCAGGGGGTGACGCTGCATGTTTGGGGGGCTCGCAGTGGCCAGGGGGCGACGCTTCACGTTTGGGAGGGGGGGGGGGCTGGCACTGGGCAGGGGGCGACGCTTCACGTTTGGGGGGGCTGGCACTGGGCAGGGGGCGACGCTGCACGTTTGGGGGGCTGGCAGGGGACGACGCTGCACGTTTGGGGGGGGCTGGCACTGGGCAGGGGGCGACGCTGCACGCTTGGGGGGGCTCGCACTGGCCGGGGGGCGACGTTGCACATTTGCGGGGCTCGCAGTGGCCAGGGGGTGACGCTGCACGTTTGGGGGGCTCGCAGTGGCCAGGGGGTGACGCTGCATGTTTGGGGGGCTCGCAGTGGCCAGGGGTTGACGCTGCACGTTTGGGGGGCTCGCAGTGGCCAGGGGGTGACGCTGCACGTTTGGGGGTTTGGGGGGCTCGCAGTGGCCAGGGGGTGACGCTGCATGTTTGGGGGAATCGCAGTGGCCAGGGGGTGACGCTGCATGTTTAAGGGGGGGGGGGCTCGCGGAGGGCGACGCTGCACGTGTGGGGGGTTCTCGCTGGGCAGTGGTGCGTGTTGTTGTGGGCTCTCGCGGGGCAGTGGTGCTTGTTGTTGTGCGCTCTCGCGGGGCATTGGTGCGTGTTGTTGTGCGCTCTCGCGGGGCAGTGGTGCGTGTTGTGGGGGCTCTCGCGGGGCAGTGGTGCGTGTTGTGGGGGCTCTCGCGGGGCAGTGGTGCGTGTTGTGGGGGCTCTCGCGGGGCAGTGGTGCGTGTTGTGGGGGCTCTCGCGGGGCAGTGGTGCGTGTTGTGGGGGCTCTCGCGGGGCAGTGGTGCGTGTTGTGGGGGCTCTCGCGGGGCAGTGGTGCGTGTTGTGGGGGCTCTCGCGGGGCAGTGGTGCGTGTTGTGGGGGCTCTCGCGGGGCAGTGGTGCGTGTTGTGGGGGCTCTCGCGGGGCAGTGGTGCGTGTTGTGGGGGCTCTCGCGGGGCAGTGGTGCGTGTTGTGGGGGCTCTCGCGGGGCAGTGGTGCGTGTTGTGGGGGCTCTCGCGGGGCAGTGGTGCGTGTTGTGGGGGCTCTCGCGGGGCAGTGGTGCGTGTTGTGGGGGCTCTCGCGGGGCAGTGGTGCGTGTTGTGGGGGCTCTCGCGGGGCAGTGGTGCGTGTTGTGGGGGCTCTCGCGGGGCAGTGGTGCGTGTTGTGGGGGCTCTCGCGGGGCAGTGGTGCGTGTTGTGGGGGCTCTCGCGGGGCAGTGGTGCGTGTTGTGGGGGCTCTCGCGGGGCAGTGGTGCGTGTTGTGGGGGCTCTCGCGGGGCAGTGGTGCGTGTTGTGGGGGCTCTCGCGGGGCAGTGGTGCGTGTTGTGGGGGCTCTCGCGGGGCAGTGGTGCGTGTTGTGGGGGCTCTCGCGGGGCAGTGGTGCGTGTTGTGGGGGCTCTCGCGGGGCAGTGGTGCGTGTTGTGGGGGCTCTCGCGGGGCAGTGGTGCGTGTTGTGGGGGCTCTCGCGGGGCAGTGGTGCGTGTTGTGGGGGCTCTCGCGGGGCAGTGGTGCGTGTTGTGGGGGCTCTCGCGGGGCAGTGGTGCGTGTTGTGGGGGCTCTCGCGGGGCAGTGGTGCGTGTTGTGGGGGCTCTCGCGGGGCAGTGGTGCGTGTTGTGGGGGCTCTCGCGGGGCAGTGGTGCGTGTTGTGGGGGCTCTCGCGGGGCAGTGGTGCGTGTTGTGGGGGCTCTCGCGGGGCAGTGGTGCGTGTTGTGGGGGCTCTCGCGGGGCAGTGGTGCGTGTTGTGGGGGCTCTCGCGGGGCAGTGGTGCGTGTTGTGGGGGCTCTCGCGGGGCAGTGGTGCGTGTTGTGGGGGCTCTCGCGGGGCAGTGGTGCGTGTTGTGGGGGCTCTCGCGGGGCAGTGGTGCGTGTTGTGGGGGCTCTCGCGGGGCAGTGGTGCGTGTTGTGGGGGCTCTCGCGGGGCAGTGGTGCGTGTTGTGGGGGCTCTCGCGGGGCAGTGGTGCGTGTTGTGGGGGCTCTCGCGGGGCAGTGGTGCGTGTTGTGGGGGCTCTCGCGGGGCAGTGGTGCGTGTTGTGGGGGCTCTCGCGGGGCAGTGGTGCGTGTTGTGGGGGCTCTCGCGGGGCAGTGGTGCGTGTTGTGGGGGCTCTCGCGGGGCAGTGGTGCGTGTTGTGGGGGCTCTCGCGGGGCAGTGGTGCGTGTTGTGGGGGCTCTCGCGGGGCAGTGGTGCGTGTTGTGGGGGCTCTCGCGGGGCAGTGGTGCGTGTTGTGGGGGCTCTCGCGGGGCAGTGGTGCGTGTTGTGGGGGCTCTCGCGGGGCAGTGGTGCGTGTTGTGGGGGCTCTCGCGGGGCAGTGGTGCGTGTTGTGGGGGCTCTCGCGGGGCAGTGGTGCGTGTTGTGGGGGCTCTCTCTCTCCCTGCGAGACCCCCCGACGTGGGGGCTCTCTCTCTCCCTGCGAGACCCCCCGACGTGGGGGCTCTCTCTCTCCCTGCGAGACCCCCCGACGTGGGGGCTCTCTCTCTCCCTGCGAGACCCCCCGACGTGGGGGCTCTCTCTCTCCCTGCGAGACCCCCCGACGTGGGGGCTCTCTCTCTCCCTGCGAGACCCCCCGACGTGGGGGCTCTCTCTCTCCCTGCGAGACCCCCCGACGTGGGGGCTCTCTCTCTCCCTGCGAGACCCCCCGACGTGGGGGCTCTCTCTCTCCCTGCGAGACCCCCCGACGTGGGGGCTCTCTCTCTCCCTGCGAGACCCCCCGACGTGGGGGCTCTCTCTCTCCCTGCGAGACCCCCCGACGTGGGGGCTCTCTCTCTCCCTGCGAGACCCCCCGACGTGGGGGCTCTCTCTCTCCCTGCGAGACCCCCCGACGTGGGGGCTCTCTCTCTCCCTGCGAGACCCCCCGACGTGGGGGCTCTCTCTCTCCCTGCGAGACCCCCCGACGTGGGGGCTCTCTCTCTCCCTGCGAGACCCCCCGACGTGGGGGCTCTCTCTCTCCCTGCGAGACCCCCCGACGTGGGGGCTCTCTCTCTCCCTGCGAGACCCCCCGACGTGGGGGCTCTCTCTCTCCCTGCGAGACCCCCCGACGTGGGGGCTCTCTCTCTCCCTGCGAGACCCCCCGACGTGGGGGCTCTCTCTCTCCCTGCGAGACCCCCCGACGTGGGGGCTCTCTCTCTCCCTGCGAGACCCCCCGACGTGGGGGCTCTCTCTCTCCCTGCGAGACCCCCCGACGTGGGGGCTCTCTCTCTCCCTGCGAGACCCCCCGACGTGGGGGCTCTCTCTCTCCCTGCGAGACCCCCCGACGTGGGGGCTCTCTCTCTCCCTGCGAGACCCCCCGACGTGGGGGCTCTCTCTCTCCCTGCGAGACCCCCCGACGTGGGGGCTCTCTCTCTCCCTGCGAGACCCCCCGACGTGGGGGCTCTCTCTCTCCCTGCGAGACCCCCCGACGTGGGGGCTCTCTCTCTCCCTGCGAGACCCCCCGACGTGGGGGCTCTCTCTCTCCCTGCGAGACCCCCCGACGTGGGGGCTCTCTCTCTCCCTGCGAGACCCCCCGACGTGGGGGCTCTCTCTCTCCCTGCGAGACCCCCCGACGTGGGGGCTCTCTCTCTCCCTGCGAGACCCCCCGACGTGGGGGCTCTCTCTCTCCCTGCGAGACCCCCCGACGTGGGGGCTCTCTCTCTCCCTGCGAGACCCCCCGACGTGGGGGCTCTCTCTCTCCCTGCGAGACCCCCCGACGTGGGGGCTCTCTCTCTCCCTGCGAGACCCCCCGACGTGGGGGCTCTCTCTCTCCCTGCGAGACCCCCCGACGTGGGGGCTCTCTCTCTCCCTGCGAGACCCCCCGACGTGGGGGCTCTCTCTCTCCCTGCGAGACCCCCCGACGTGGGGGCTCTCTCTCTCCCTGCGAGACCCCCCGACGTGGGGGCTCTCTCTCTCCCTGCGAGACCCCCCGACGTGGGGGCTCTCTCTCTCCCTGCGAGACCCCCCGACGTGGGGGCTCTCTCTCTCCCTGCGAGACCCCCCGACGTGGGGGCTCTCTCTCTCCCTGCGAGACCCCCCGACGTGGGGGCTCTCTCTCTCCCTGCGAGACCCCCCGACGTGGGGGCTCTCTCTCTCCCTGCGAGACCCCCCGACGTGGGGGCTCTCTCTCTCCCTGCGAGACCCCCCGACGTGGGGGCTCTCTCTCTCCCTGCGAGACCCCCCGACGTGGGGGCTCTCTCTCTCCCTGCGAGACCCCCCGACGTGGGGGCTCCCTCTCTCCCTGCGAGACCCCCCGACGTGGGGGCTCCCTCTCTCCCTGCGAGACCCCCCGACGTGGGGGCTCCCTCTCTCCCTGCGAGACCCCCCGACGTGGGGGCTCCCTCTCTCCCTGCGAGACCCCCCGACGTGGGGGCTCTCTCTCTCCCTGCGAGACCCCCCGACGTGGGGGCTCCCTCTCTCCCTGCGAGACCCCCCGACGTGGGGGCTCTCTCTCTCCCTGCGAGACCCCCCGACGTGGGGGCTCTCTCTCTCCCTGCGAGACCCCCCGACGTGGGGGCTCTCTCTCTCCCTGCGAGACCCCCCGACGTGGGGGCTCTCTCTCTCCCTGCGAGACCCCCCGACGTGGGGGCTCTCTCTCTCCCTGCGAGACCCCCCGACGTGGGGGCTCTCTCTCTCCCTGCGAGACCCCCCGACGTGGGGGCTCTCTCTCTCCCTGCGAGACCCCCCGACGTGGGGGCTCTCTCTCTCCCTGCGAGACCCCCCGACGTGGGGGCTCTCTCTCTCCCTGCGAGACCCCCCGACGTGGGGGCTCTCTCTCTCCCTGCGAGACCCCCCGACGTGGGGGCTCTCTCTCTCCCTGCGAGACCCCCCGACGTGGGGGCTCTCTCTCTCCCTGCGAGACCCCCCGACGTGGGGGCTCTCTCTCTCCCTGCGAGACCCCCCGACGTGGGGGCTCTCTCTCTCCCTGCGAGACCCCCCGACGTGGGGGCTCTCTCTCTCCCTGCGAGACCCCCCGACGTGGGGGCTCCCTCTCTCCCTGCGAGACCCCCCGACGTGGGGGCTCCCTCTCTCCCTGCGAGACCCCCCGACGTGGGGGCTCCCTCTCTCCCTGCGAGACCCCCCGACGTGGGGGCTCTCTCTCTCCCTGCGAGACCCCCCGACGTGGGGGCTCTCTCTCTCCCTGCGAGACCCCCCGACGTGGGGGCTCTCTCTCTCCCTGCGAGACCCCCCGACGTGGGGGCTCTCTCTCTCCCTGCGAGACCCCCCGACGTGGGGGCTCTCTCTCTCCCTGCGAGACCCCCCGACGTGGGGGCTCTCTCTCTCCCTGCGAGACCCCCCGACGTGGGGGCTCTCTCTCTCCCTGCGAGACCCCCCGACGTGGGGGCTCTCTCTCTCCCTGCGAGACCCCCCGACGTGGGGGCTCTCTCTCTCCCTGCGAGACCCCCCGACGTGGGGGCTCTCTCTCTCCCTGCGAGACCCCCCGACGTGGGGGCTCTCTCTCTCCCTGCGAGACCCCCCGACGTGGGGGCTCTCTCTCTCCCTGCGAGACCCCCCGACGTGGGGGCTCTCTCTCTCCCTGCGAGACCCCCCGACGTGGGGGCTCTCTCTCTCCCTGCGAGACCCCCCGACGTGGGGGCTCTCTCTCTCCCTGCGAGACCCCCCGACGTGGGGGCTCTCTCTCTCCCTGCGAGACCCCCCGACGTGGGGGCTCTCTCTCTCCCTGCGAGACCCCCCGACGTGGGGGCTCTCTCTCTCCCTGCGAGACCCCCCGACGTGGGGGCTCTCTCTCTCCCTGCGAGACCCCCCGACGTGGGGGCTCTCTCTCTCCCTGCGAGACCCCCCGACGTGGGGGCTCTCTCTCTCCCTGCGAGACCCCCCGACGTGGGGGCTCTCTCTCTCCCTGCGAGACCCCCCGACGTGGGGGCTCTCTCTCTCCCTGCGAGACCCCCCGACGTGGGGGCTCTCTCTCTCCCTGCGAGACCCCCCGACGTGGGGGCTCTCTCTCTCCCTGCGAGACCCCCCGACGTGGGGGCTCTCTCTCTCCCTGCGAGACCCCCCGACGTGGGGGCTCTCTCTCTCCCTGCGAGACCCCCCGACGTGGGGGCTCTCTCTCTCCCTGCGAGACCCCCCGACGTGGGGGCTCTCTCTCTCCCTGCGAGACCCCCCGACGTGGGGGCTCTCTCTCTCCCTGCGAGACCCCCCGACGTGGGGGCTCTCTCTCTCCCTGCGAGACCCCCCGACGTGGGGGCTCTCTCTCTCCCTGCGAGACCCCCCGACGTGGGGGCTCTCTCTCTCCCTGCGAGACCCCCCGACGTGGGGGCTCTCTCTCTCCCTGCGAGACCCCCCGACGTGGGGGCTCTCTCTCTCCCTGCGAGACCCCCCGACGTGGGGGCTCTCTCTCTCCCTGCGAGACCCCCCGACGTGGGGGCTCTCTCTCTCCCTGCGAGACCCCCCGACGTGGGGGCTCTCTCTCTCCCTGCGAGACCCCCCGACGTGGGGGCTCTCTCTCTCCCTGCGAGACCCCCCGACGTGGGGGCTCTCTCTCTCCCTGCGAGACCCCCCGACGTGGGGGCTCTCTCTCTCCCTGCGAGACCCCCCGACGTGGGGGCTCTCTCTCTCCCTGCGAGACCCCCCGACGTGGGGGCTCTCTCTCTCCCTGCGAGACCCCCCGACGTGGGGGCTCTCTCTCTCCCTGCGAGACCCCCCGACGTGGGGGCTCTCTCTCTCCCTGCGAGACCCCCCGACGTGGGGGCTCTCTCTCTCCCTGCGAGACCCCCCGACGTGGGGGCTCTCTCTCTCCCTGCGAGACCCCCCGACGTGGGGGCTCTCTCTCTCCCTGCGAGACCCCCCGACGTGGGGGCTCTCTCTCTCCCTGCGAGACCCCCCGACGTGGGGGCTCTCTCTCTCCCTGCGAGACCCCCCGACGTGGGGGCTCTCTCTCTCCCTGCGAGACCCCCCGACGTGGGGGCTCTCTCTCTCCCTGCGAGACCCCCCGACGTGGGGGCTCTCTCTCTCCCTGCGAGACCCCCCGACGTGGGGGCTCTCTCTCTCCCTGCGAGACCCCCCGACGTGGGGGCTCTCTCTCTCCCTGCGAGACCCCCCGACGTGGGGGCTCTCTCTCTCCCTGCGAGACCCCCCGACGTGGGGGCTCTCTCTCTCCCTGCGAGACCCCCCGACGTGGGGGCTCTCTCTCTCCCTGCGAGACCCCCCGACGTGGGGGCTCTCTCTCTCCCTGCGAGACCCCCCGACGTGGGGGCTCTCTCTCTCCCTGCGAGACCCCCCGACGTGGGGGCTCTCTCTCTCCCTGCGAGACCCCCCGACGTGGGGGCTCTCTCTCTCCCTGCGAGACCCCCCGACGTGGGGGCTCCCTCTCTCCCTGCGAGACCCCCCGACGTGGGGGCTCCCTCTCTCCCTGCGAGACCCCCCGACGTGGGGGCTCCCTCTCTCCCTGCGAGACCCCCCGACGTGGGGGCTCCCTCTCTCCCTGCGAGACCCCCCGACGTGCGGGCTCCCTCTTGGGGATGCACTGGGCAGGGGGGTGACGCTGCACGTTTGGTGGGGGCAAAGGGGGGCCCTGTGTGTGTGTGGGGCCCTGTGTGTGTGTGGGGCCCTGTGTGTGTGTGGGGCCCTGTGTGTGTGTGGGGCCCTGTGTGTGTGTGGGGCCCTGTGTGTGTGTGGGGCCGTGTGTGTGTGTGGGGCCGTGTGTGTGTGTGGGGCCCTGTGTGTGTGTGGGGCCGTGTGTGTGTGTGGGGCCGTGTGTGTGTGTGGGGCCCTGTGTGTGTGTGGGGCCCTGTGTGTGTGTGGGGCCCTGTGTGTGTGTGGGGCCCTGTGTGTGTGTGGGGCCCTGTGTGTGTGTGGGGCCCTGTGTGTGTGTGGGGCCCTGTGTGTGTGTGGGGCCCTGTGTGTGTGTGGGGCCCTGTGTGTGTGTGGGGCCCTGTGTGTGTGTGGGGCCCTGTGTGTGTGTGGGGCCCTGTGTGTGTGTGGGGCCCTGTGTGTGTGTGGGGCCCTGTGTGTGTGTGTGGGGCCCTGTGTGTGTGTGGGGCCCTGTGTGTGTGTGGGGCCCTGTGTGTGTGTGGGGCCCTGTGTGTGTGTGGGGCCCTGTGTGTGTGTGGGGCCCTGTGTGTGTGTGGGGCCCTGTGTGTGTGTGGGGCCCTGTGTGTGTGTGGGGCCCTGTGTGTGTGTGGGGCCCTGTGTGTGTGTGGGGCCCTGTGTGTGTGTGGGGCCGTGTGTGTGTGTGGGGCCGTGTGTGTGTGTGTGGGGCCGTGTGTGTGTGTGTGGGGCCGTGTGTGTGTGTGGGGCCCTGTGTGTGTGTGTGGGGCCCTGTGTGTGTGTGGGGCCCTGTGTGTGTGTGGGGCCCTGTGTGTGTGTGGGGCCGTGTGTGTGTGTGGGGCCCTGTGTGTGTGTGGGGCCCTGTGTGTGTGTGGGGCCCTGTGTGTGTGTGGGGCCGTGTGTGTGTGTGGGGCCGTGTGTGTGTGTGGGGCCGTGTGTGTGTGTGGGGCCGTGTGTGTGTGTGGGGCCCTGTGTGTGTGTGGGGCCCTGTGTGTGTGTGGGGCCGTGTGTGTGTGTGGGGCCGTGTGTGTGTGTGGGGCCGTGTGTGTGTGTGGGGCCGTGTGTGTGTGTGGGGCCGTGTGTGTGTGTGGGGCCGTGTGTGTGTGTGGGGCCGTGTGTGTGTGTGGGGCCGTGTGTGTGTGTGGGGCCGTGTGTGTGTGTGGGGCCGTGTGTGTGTGTGGGGCCGTGTGTGTGTGTGGGGCCGTGTGTGTGTGTGGGGCCGTGTGTGTGTGTGGGGCCGTGTGTGTGTGGGGCCGTGTGTGTGTGGGTGGGGCCGTGTGGGTGTGTGTGTGGGTGGGGCCGTGTGGGTGTGTGTGTGTGTGGGGGCCGTGTGTGTGTGTGTGTGTGTGGGGGCCGTGTGTGTGTGTGTGTGTGTGGGGGCCGTGTGTGTGTGTGTGTGTGTGGGGGCCGTGTGTGTGTGTGTGTGTGGGGGCCGTGTGTGTGTGTGTGTGTGGGGGCCGTGTGTGTGTGTGTGTGTGGGGGCCGTGTGTGTGTGTGTGTGTGGGGGCCGTGTGTGTGTGTGTGTGTGGGGGCCGTGTGTGTGTGTGTGTGTGTGTGGGGGCCGTGTGTGTGTGTGTGTGTGTGGGGCCGTGTGTGTGTGGGTGTGTGTGGGGCCGTGTGTGTGTGTGTGTGTGGGGCCGTGTGTGTGTGTGTGTGGGGCCGTGTGTGTGTGTGTGTGTGGGGCCGTGTGTGTGTGTGTGTGTGTGGGGCCGTGTGTGTGTGTGTGGGGCCGTGTGTGTGGGGCCGTGTGTGTGTGGGTGTGTGTGGGGCCGTGTGTGTGTGTGTGTGTGGGGCCGTGTGTGTGTGTGTGTGTGGGGCCGTGTGTGTGTGTGTGTGTGTGGGGCCGTGTGTGTGTGTGTGGGGCCGTGTGTGTGGGGCCGTGTGTGTGTGTGTGGGGGCCGTGTGTGTGTGTGTGTGGGGGCCGTGTGTGTGGGGGCCGTGTGTGTGGGGGCCGTGTGTGTGGGGGCCGTGTGTGTGTGTGTGTGGGGGCCGTGTGTGTGGGGGCCGTGTGTGTGGGGGCCGTGTGTGTGGGGGCCGTGTGTGTGGGGGCCGTGTGTGTGGGGGCCGTGTGTGTGGGGGCCGTGTGTGTGGGGGCCGTGTGTGTGGGGGCCGTGTGTGTGGGGGCCGTGTGTGTGGGGGCCGTGTGTGTGTGTGTGTGGGGGCCGTGTGTGTGTGTGTGTGGGGGCCGTGTGTGTGTGGGCCGTGTGTGTGTGTGTGTGTGGGGGCCGTGTGTGTGGGGGCCGTGTGTGTGTGGGCCGTGTGTGTGTGTGTGGGGGCCCTGTGTGTGTGGGGGCCGTGTGTGTGTGTGTGTGTGGGGGCCGTGTGTGTGTGTGTGTGGGGGCCGTGTGTGTGTGTGTGTGGGGGCCGTGTGTGTGTGTGTGTGTGGGGGCCGTGTGTGTGTGTGTGTGTGGGGGCCGTGTGTGTGTGTGTGTGGGGGGCCGTGTGTGTGTGTGTGTGGGGGCCGTGTGTGTGTGTGTGTGGGGGCCGTGTGTGTGTGTGTGTGGGGGCCGTGTGTGTGGGGGCCGTGTGTGTGGGGGCCGTGTGTGTGGGGGCCGTGTGTGTGGGGGCCGTGTGTGTGGGGGCCGTGTGTGTGGGGGCCGTGTGTGTGGGGGCCGTGTGTGTGGGGGCCGTGTGTGTGGGGGCCGTGTGTGTGGGGGCCGTGTGTGTGGGGGCCGTGTGTGTGTGTGTGGGGGCCGTGTGTGTGGGGGCCGTGTGTGTGTGTGTGGGGGCCCTGTGTGTGTGGGGGCCGTGTGTGTGTGTGTGTGGGGGCCGTGTGTGTGTGTGTGTGGGGGCCGTGTGTGTGTGTGTGTGGGGGCCGTGTGTGTGTGTGTGTGGGGGCCGTGTGTGTGTGTGTGTGTGGGGGCCGTGTGTGTGTGTGTGTGGGGGCCGTGTGTGTGTGTGTGTGGGGGCCGTGTGTGTGTGTGTGTGTGGGGGCCGTGTGTGTGTGTGTGGGGGCCGTGTGTGTGTGTGTGGGGGCCGTGTGTGTGTGTGTGTGTGGGGGCCGTGTGTGTGTGGGGGGCCGTGTGTGTGTGGGGGGCCGTGTGTGTGTGTGGGGGGCCGTGTGTGTGTGTGGGGGGCCGTGTGTGTGTGTGGGGGGGCCGTGTGTGTGTGTGGGGGGGCCGTGTGTGTGTGTGGGGGGGCCGTGTGTGTGTGTGGGGGGGCCGTGTGTGTGTGGGGGGGCCGTGTGTGGGTGTGGGGGCCGTGTGGGGGCCGTGGGGGTGTGGGGGCCGTGTGTGTGGGTGGGGGGGGCCGTGTGTGTGGGGGCCGTGTGTGTGTGTGTGTGTGTGTCGAGACGCACAGACTGCACGATCACCCACACAAGGAGGGCCACCCTGCTCAGATACCTCTCTACATCCGAGGCTCCTATATCCGGATCCTGAAACTCAACCCAGTCTCCCACATGTCATGATTCTCAAATGACTTAAGTCTGACATATCTCACCAGGGGGTTCCTATACCCGTTACTACGGTTGTAGCACACATTTGATCCACAGGGATAATACCCGAAGCACTATTATATTATATTACCTGCATTTACATCAACATACTACTCCGCCTGAGTCCACTACAGTCAAAGTCAGACACATTGACCACTGGGTCCTCATACCCGTTATTAGGTCTCTAGCCACAACCCTGTCTGCAGGATCACCTTATATATTTCATATCCCTTACAGCGGATTATTGGCATTAGATCCTGTTCTTAGCAGGCTAACATCCTTTTTCAAATTTTCACCATCTTTGTCTAACTGGATGCAGACGTAGATGGTCAGATTGTCCGACCAGATGAAGGCTTGAAGCCGAAACGTTGTCTTGAGGTGGACTTTCTACTACGTGAATTTTTATAGATCAAGATTATTGAACTTGTGTCCGTTTTTCTTGTGGGAAACCATACAGTGTGCCGGGGTTCATATTTTTCTTGTGTGTGTGTGGGGGCCGTGTGTGTGTGTGTGTGTGTGTGTGTGTGTGTGTGGGGGCCGTGTGTGTGTGTGTGTGTGTGTGGGGGCCGTGTGTGTGTGTGTGTGTGTGTGTGTGTGTGGGGGCCGTGTGTGTGTGTGTGTGTGTGGGGGCCGTGTGTGTGTGTGTGTGTGTGTGGGGGCCGTGTGTGTGTGTGTGTGTGTGTGTGTGGGGGCCGTGTGTGTGTGTGTGTGTGTGTGGGGGCCGTGTGTGTGTGTGTGTGTGTGTGGGGGCCGTGTGTGTGTGTGTGTGTGTGTGTGTGGGGGCCGTGTGTGTGTGTGTGTGTGTGGGGGCCGTGTGTGTGTGTGTGTGTGTGTGTGGGGGCCGTGTGTGTGTGTGTGTGGGGGCCGTGTGTGTGTGTGTGTGTGTGTGGGGGCCGTGTGTGTGTGTGTGTGTGTGGGGGCCGTGTGTGTGTGTGTGTGTGTGGGGGCCGTGTGTGTGTGTGTGTGGGGGCCGTGTGTGTGTGTGTGTGGGGGCCGTGTGTGTGTGTGTGTGGGGGCCGTGTGTGTGTGTGTGTGGGGGCCGTGTGTGTGTGTGGGCCGTGTGTGTGTGGGCCGTGTGTGTGGGCCGTGTGTGTGTGTGTGGGCCGTGTGTGTGTGTGTGGGCCGTGTGTGTGGGCCGTGTGTGTGGGCCGTGTGTGTGGGCCGTGTGTGTGGGCCGTGTGTGTGGGCCGTGTGTGTGGGCCGTGTGTGTGGGCCGTGTGTGTGGGCCGTGTGTGTGGGCCGTGTGTGTGTGTGTGGGCCGTGTGTGTGTGTGTGGGCCGTGTGTGTGTGTGTGGGCCGTGTGTGTGTGTGGGCCGTGTGTGTGTGTGGGCCGTGTGTGTGTGTGTGTGGGCCGTGTGTGTGTGTGTGTGGGCCGTGTGTGTGTGTGTGTGGGCCGTGTGTGTGTGTGTGTGGGCCGTGTGTGTGTGTGTGTGGGCCGTGTGTGTGTGTGTGTGTGGGCCGTGTGTGTGTGTGTGTGTGGGCCGTGTGTGTGTGTGTGTGTGGGCCGTGTGTGTGTGGGCCGTGTGTGTGTGGGCCGTGTGTGTGTGGGCCGTGTGTGTGTGGGCCGTGTGTGTGTGGGCCGTGTGTGTGTGTGTGTGTGGGCCGTGTGTGTGTGTGTGTGTGGGCCGTGTGTGTGTGTGTGTGGGCCGTGTGTGTGTGTGTGTGTGTGGGCCGTGTGTGTGTGTGTGTGTGTGGGCCGTGTGTGTGTGTGTGTGTGTGTGGGCCGTGTGTGTGGGCCGTGTGTGTGGGCCGTGTGTGTGGGCCGTGTGTGTGTGTGTGTGTGTGTGTGGGCCGTGTGTGTGTGTGTGTGGGCCGTGTGTGTGTGTGGGCCGTGTGTGTGTGTGTGTGTGTGTGTGGGCCGTGTGTGTGTGTGTGTGGGCCGTGTGTGTGTGTGTGTGGGCCGTGTGTGTGTGTGGGCCGTGTGTGTGTGTGTGGGCCGTGTGTGTGTGTGTGGGCCGTGTGTGTGTGTGTGGGCCGTGTGTGTGTGTGTGGGCCGTGTGTGTGTGTGGGCCGTGTGTGTGTGTGGGCCGTGTGTGTGTGTGGGCCGTGTGTGTGTGTGGGGGGGGGGCCGTGTGTGTGTGTGTGTGTTGGGTGGGGCTCGCAGGGAGAGAGGCTGCACGTTGGGTGGGGGGGAGCTTGCAGGGGGAGAGAGGCTGCACGTTGGGGGGGGGAGGATGCAGGGGGGAAAGAGGCTGCACGTTGGGGAGGGGGGAAGAGGCTGCACGTTGGGGGGGGGGAGCCTCTCAGGGGGGAAGAGGCTGCACGTTGGGGGGGGAGCTCTCAGGGGGGAAGAGGCTGGACGTTGGGGGGAGCTTGCAGGGGGAAAGAGGCTGCACGTTGGGGGGGGGAGCTTGCAGGGGGAAAGAGGCTGCACGTGGGGGCCGAGCTTGCAGGGGGAGGGAGGCTGCACGTGGGGGGGCTCGTGCTGGGCAGGGGGCCGTGTTGCACTTTGTGGGAGGTGTGCTACTAATCTTCTCCCTTTGTTTTTCTAACACAGTTTGTGACTACTGGCATCTGGGTGTAATTGCCCCCGTCATCCCACCTTAGAGACTGAGAGAACAGTGTGGTCTAATGCACATCACACCTCCTGTGTCCTCCAATGTATTCAACAAGAGCATTTTTATGGTAAATGGAGAAATACAATTTTTACACCTAAAACGCACGGGACTCCGATACAAAAGATTTTTTTTCTTTCATTGTTGCCAATGTCCAATATGGCTTTATTCTACGTATTGATTTGTAAAGTTGATTGTTACAGTGTATATTTGTATCCCCGACCTACTGTCTCCCCCTCCCTAATTACCCTGTAGACTGTAACCCCCCCCCGAGAGCAGGGTCCGCTCCCCTCTGTACCAGTCTATCAGTGTTATATATTTGTATCCCCGACCTTCTGTCTCCTCCCCATTACCCTGTAGACTGTAAGCCCCTGAGGGCAGGGTCCGCTCCCCTCTGTACCCGTCTGTGAGGATTGGTTTATTCACTGTAATTTATATCTGTATTTTGTGTGTTACCCGTTCCCATGTACAGCATGGAATAAATGTTCTCTATAAAAATAAAACTGTATAAATATATTTCTCCTTCTTTTTTTTTTTTTTTTTTTTTTTAAATTGATATACTTATTTTAATAAAACTGTTCTAGAAGTTTGGGCTGAATGTTCATTTCTATAATGATAAAGCTCGGTGTGACATTAGTGAGCAGTCACTGCCGGTCGGGCTGCGGTCACAGTGTTGTAGGTAGTTTCCAAAACATCTCAGTCCTCACATGTAGACCCACAGTAAACTGATCAGATCTCGCTGACAATTTATTTTCTGTCTTTAGCAGACCCCTGATCCTCTCTCACACCCCCCATTTATTAGGCCCCAGTCCTGTTTCACCGTGTTTCCCTCCTTTGGTGGCAACATAACTCCATGAGGCTCACACCGCCTGATTCCGGTCATATGGGGCGAAACGTTTTTGTTTTTTTTTTAATTTAAAGGGACGTAAGTTGCTTTTTGCTGAGCGTCTGAAGCTGTTGCCACCGCTGTTCCATAGGACAGGCTCTGGTAGAGGTGACACTACATATTTTACAGAGGGGTAACAATACTCCTTAGAAATTTTGAGACGTATTTTTAGCCGCTGAGGAGAACATCATAATTTGCAGCAACTCAAAATAATAGTACATACAGTAGATGGGTATCTATAAGGCCCCTTTCAGATGTCCGTGTTTAAACAGGTGCAAGCCACACGTACCAGTATGGTTGTCCATGTGGTACCAGTAAAAAAAAAAGTAAGATACTGAAATGAATGTTTTGGTTTTTTTTTTTTGGTTTTTTTTTGTTTGTTTAATGTGGAAAGCCTGAAAAATTAAAGATATAGGAAGATAAATAGAGCTTATAGAATAGTGTTCTAGAGATAGTTAGCTTGACCAGCATTTTTACACCATTTTTATTTTTTAATTTAAAAAAAAAAGTGGGGTCCCCCCAACTTTCATGTCCAGCACAGGAACAGAAGCAGCTGTAGGCTGAAATCCTCAGCTCTTTGCAGTACCTTGGCTGGTTATGAAAAATAGAGGGGATCCCACGCTTTTTACATTTTTAGATTAAATAAAATTACGTGTGGTCCCCTCCATTTTTACTAAAAAAACAGCCATGGTACAGCAGACAACTGGGGGATGATATTCTTAGGGTGGAAAGGGCCATGGTTATTTGGCCCTTTCCAGCCTAACAATAGCAGCCCACAGACGCCCGAGAAGTGGCACATCAATTAGGTAATATTTGTGGGGTTGATGCCAGCTCCAGCATACACCCCTACTACTAATCCAGTAGATGAAAGGAGAATAACAAACTTTATTTGAACAAAAAACCTTCGACTCAGACCTCATTCACCAATTTATTTGATTTTTATAAATAAAAAACAGTTCTACCGTAATCTATGGTGAGGTCCCACGACATTCCCCAAAAGCAAACCTGGAAAGACATAAAAGAGAAAATCATTCAATAAATAAAGACAAAAGACACCCTCTTTTCCAATTTATTTCTCTTATCAAAGCCCTAATCCTGGTCTGCCGAAAGCCAATTGGGGGCGGTCACCTCAATCCTATACTGCTGTCACACTCAATGGAGAACCGAACATTCCTCATTGGTTGTGAGAGTACACACACACACACAAACACACACACACACAAACACACACACACACAAACACACAAACACACAAACACACACACACAAACACACACACACACAAACACACACACACACAAACACACACACACACAAACACACACACACACAAACACACACACACACACACAAACACACACACACACAAACACACACACACACAAACACACACACACACAAACACACACACACACAAACACACACACACACACAAACACACACACACTGCTGTGGATGCTTCTGTTTGATGACCTTCATCTCATAAGGTGAGCTCAGGTTATTCAGGTCAGCAGTATGTGTGCGGGCGCGGCAGTGATGTCACAGGTTAATCAGAGTTCACAATGAACTCAGATGACATCCTGATGACACCCGCGCTACTGTGGGTGTCGCGGCAGGAACGTCATGGGTTCATCGGAGTTCCCAATGAACTTTGAAGAACCCGTGAAGTCACTGTCGCTACACCCGCGGTAGCGTAGGTGTCGTCAGGATATCAGAGTTCCTTGGATACTCACCTGTCCCCAGCGATGCTGTCCCTGGCACTGATGTCTATGGTGCTGCTGCTTCCAGGTCCTCCGTTGAGTGCATATTCATTGAGTATAATGAGCGGGGATTGGAAGCAAGTGACAGCAGGGCTGGAGACAAGTAAGTATAAAAATTCATTTTATTTCAGAGACACGTGTTTTCTCCGGTTCTTGTCACACGGATCAAATCAGTGTGACACCTGTGCTGCCTGAGAAAAAAAAAAACAATGTCTGCATGCAGGGAAATGTGGGGCCACACGGTCCATGTAAAAACATGCATGTGTGAGGAACACCATAGAATAACATGAGTACGTGTGGCATCCGTGTTAAAAATGGATGTCACACATACCTGAAACATATGGATAAAAATTCCCCGTTTTCCCAATCGGTGCGGGTTCCAGTGATCGGACACTGATCAGCAGGTGATCACCTGGCCCATGGATACGTGATAACTTGTTTTCACTAAACAATCCCTTTAAGGCGTGTAAACAATCCCTACAATTATTTGTCCGACAGCTCTCTCTTGACTATCACAGGAGTGCTCGGCCAAATGTTCTTGTGTTCTCTCTCGGAGAGCTGATGTCGCCTCCTCTGGGAGTGGATTATCTTTCAAGAGATCAAAAGCATCAACAAGTGGAATCCAAACACGCAGGTTCCTTCCCTCCCTTTACATCCATTCTCGAGGTAAGTCGGGAAACCCCCATACACATCAGATTGTTGTCTGATCCGGGCGATTTTAGCCCTATGTGTATGCGAGCTTTCATGTAATCTGTATAAGGGCTTAGTCAAACATCTATGAACGTCAGTACAATCTCTGAACACAATGCATGGACTGGCTGAGGCCGTCCTTATAGACAGTGCTGTGAGCTCAGAAATCATGAACCTCACTGCAGCAACTCCGCTCTAGTCACCTCTAGTGAGATAGAATGGAGTTACTGTACAGGGGACGTTCCTTACAGACAGTGCTGTGAGCTCAGAAATCATGAACCTTAGTACAACTGTGATCTAGTCACCTCTAGTGAGATAGAATGGAGTTACTGTACAGGGGACGTTCCTTACAGACAGTGCTGTGAGATCAGAAATCATGAACCTTAGTGCAACAACTGTGATCTAGTCATCTCTGCGCTGGGCAGTGTTATAACTAGAATTTGATGGGCCCCAGTGCAAAATTAGGACCTGCCCCCCCCCAACACAGATACACTGGGTACAGGATAATGACACCGACACTCGGGGCATGGGATAATGACGCTGACACTCAGGGTACGGGATAATGAAGTGAACACTATGCTCTTTCCCTCAGCACTCAGGTTTCCCATGATCTGAAATCCCTCTTTCTATCATCATCCAGCTTTCCTATGTTCTGATATCCATCTTGTCCTCAGCACCCAGCTTCCCTAGGCTCTGCTATACATCTTTCCCTCAGCACCCAGCTTTCCCATATGAGAGTATCGGAAAGCTGGGTGCTGCGGGTAAGAGCCTCTTTCCATCAGCACAAAACTTTCCCATCCCAAGCTTATGTCTTTGTCCCCCCTCGTATATATAGTTCTCCAAATACTATAATGGCCCCCACATAGCCTTCCATATAGCATATTGGGTCCCACGTAACCCTTCATTTTACTAGAATGCGCCCCATAGTCCTCCTTGTATTATAATGCATTTCCCATAGTCCTCTATGTATAAGGTAGCTCTTATAGCCCTCCAATTATTATACTACAACTCCCATAGTCCTCCATGTATTATAATTCACTCCATAGTCCTCCATATATTATACTGCACCCCATAGTCCTCCATATATTATAATGCACCCCCATAGTCCTCCATGTTTTATAATGCACCCCCATAGTCCATGGATAAGGTAGCCCTCATAGGCCTTCATATATTATAATGCAGCCCCCATAGTCCTGCATGTATTATAATGCACCCCACAGCTCACCATGTATTATAATGCAGACCTCATAGGCCTCCATGTATAATAATGCAGCCCCCATAATCCTCCATATATTATAATAGTAGCTGTCATATACCGTCCCCCAGGCCCACCCACCCAGTTCCTTGACCACTTTTCAGCCTGGCTGCTGCACTTCATGTCCTCAGAATTACCAACCCTCATCCTAGGAGACTTTAAAGGGAACCTGTCATCAGAAATTTCGCCCAAAAGCTAAAAGATTCCCCCTCTGCAGCTCCTGGGCTGCATTCTAGGAAGGTCCCTGTTATTATTGTGCCCCATGTGAGACCAAAATAAAGAGTTTATAAAGTTCTACCTTTTTGTATGCAGCTTCTGTAAATTCGTCCCGGGGGCGGGCTCTCTGCCGTCCGTTATTCTGCCCCCTGGTCCTGTATGCCGCCCCCATCGCTGATTTCCATACTTTTGGACGCCGCCCACTGCTCCAGCCATCCCCGTGCATGCCCAGTGCCAGTCTCACAGGACTGAGCAGTTTGACCGCTGGTGACGTGTGCGCAGGCAAGTGATTATGGACGGGGCTGTGACTGTTATCAGCAAGTACCCGCCCATAATCTCTTGAGCGCGCAAACCTCTCCAGCGTCACACTGAGCTCAGGATTTATGCTAGACTGTATGGGCTGCTTTCAGGGATGACGTCCCTTTGTCATGTGATAGTATTTCGAACACGCCCCTATCACATGACAAAGGGACGTCATCCCTGAAAGCAGCCCATACAGTCTAGCATAAATCCTGAGCTCAGTGTGACGCTGGAGAGGTTTGCGCGCTCACGAGATTATGGCCGGGTACTTGCTGATAACAGTCACAGCCCCGTCCATAATCACTTGCCTGCGCACACATCACCAGCAGTCACAGTGCTCAGTCCTGTGAGACTGGCACTGGGCATGCGCGGGGATGGCTGGAGCAGTGGGCGGTGCATCAGATATGGAAAGGAGCGATGGGGGCGGCATACAGGACCAGGAGGCAGAATAACGGACGGCAGAGAGCCCGCCCCCGGGACGAATTTACAGAAGCTGCATACAAAAAGGTAGAACTTTATAAAGGCTTTATTTTGGTCTCACATGGGGCACAATAATAACAGGGACCTTCCTAGAATGCAGCCCAGGAGCTGCAGAGGGGGAATCTTTTAGCTTTTGGGCGAAATTTCTGATGACAGGTTCCCTTTAACATCCCCATAAACAGCCCCTCCTCCCCATCTGCATCCCAGCTTCTATCTCTCACCACCTCCCTTGGCCTCTCACAGCTCTCATCTTCTGAGACACATGAAGATGGTAACACTCTTGACCTGGTCTTTATCCGCCTCTGCTCAATCTCTGACTTTGACAACTCACCTCTTCGCCTCTGTGACCACAACATTCTCTCCTTCAAGCTCACCCTCGTCCACCCCGGTACACTCCCACCTATCACACATTCAGAAACCTACAGGCCATTGACTTTCAGACCCTTACAGACTCTTTACACTCATCACTGTCCCCTATCTCCTCACTTTCCTGTCCTGATCTGGCTGTAAACCATTACAATGACACACTCAGAAATACCGTAGACCAAGTAGCACCCCTCACCCTCAGAACCTCCAAACACAGAGTAAAACAGCCTTGGCTCACTTCCCAAACTCGATTTCTCCAGTGATGCTCTAGGAGTGCCAAACGCATATGGAGGAAAACCCGCACACCAGAAAACTTCATCCACTACAAGTTCATCTTAAGGACCTACAACTCTTCCCTTCACCTCGCCAAACAGACCTACTTCACCACCCTTATTTCCTCACTATCCAACAGTCCAAAAAAGCTCTTTGACACCTTTCACTCCCTCCTCAGTCCCAAAGTACATACCCCCATCACAGACCTTCATGCTGATGACCTGGCCTCATATTTCACAGATAAAATAGAAAACATCCGCCAGGAGATCAGCTCCCAGCTACCAAGCGTTGTGAATCCCATCCCTCGCCACATCCCATCCAGCTCACTTTCCACATTTGACCCAGTCACAGAAGAGGAGGTCTCCAGGCTCCTCTCTTCTTCTCGTCCTACCACTTGCTCTACTGATCCCTTTCCCTCACACCTACTCCAGTCCCTCTCTCTGGTTGTCACCATTCACCTAACTAAAATCTTCAATCTCTCTCTCTCTTCGGGTATCTTCCCCTCCTCCCTCAAACACTCTATTATTACTCCATTATTAAAAAAAACCTTCCCTTGATCCGTCCTGCACAAGCAACTACAGACCAGTCTCCAATCTCCCCTTTATCTTCAAACTCTTGGAGCGCCTGGTCTACTCTTGCCTCACATGCTACCTCTCCTCCCACTCTCCTCTAGATCCTTTACAGTCTGGCTTCCGCCCTTTACACTCAACAGAAACTGCCCTTGTGAAAGTGACCAATGACCTATTGACTGCAAAACGTAATGGTGACTACTCTCTGCTTATCCTTCTTGACCTCTCTGCCGCCTTCGACACTGTTGACCACCATCTCCTTCTCTCTATGCTCCATTCTATCGGCCTAAAGGACACTGTGCTCTCGTGGTTCTCTAACTATCTTTCTCGCCGTTCATTCAATGTATCATTTGCTGGCTCCACATCTTCTCCTCTTCCTCTCACTGTTGGGGTCCCTCAAGGTTCAGTCCTCGGCCCTCTTCTGTTCTCCCTCTACACTGCCCCAATTGGAATGACCATTAGCAGATTTGGTTTTCAGTACCATCTTTATGCTGATGACACACAGCTATACACCTCATCCCCTGAGCTCACCCCCGCTGTACTACAGAACACAAGTGACTGCCTGACTGCAGTTTGCAATGTCATGTCTGCTCTCTATCTCAAACTTAACCTTTCCAAAACTGCCCGCTCCTGCCGCTTGCACCTCAAGAACATCTCTAGAATCCGCCCCTTTCTCACAATGGAAATGACAAAAACACTCACCGTGGCCCTGATCCACTCTCGCCTTGACTACTGTAACTCTCTATTAATTGGTCTCCCCCTAACTAGACTCTCTCCTCTACAGTCCATCCTTAATGCAGCAGCTAGGGTCATCTATCTGGCTAATCGCTACTCGGATGCCTCTGCTCTGTGCCCGTCATTGCACTGGCTGCCCATATATCACAGGATCCAATTCAAACTGCTTGTTCTCACCCACAAAGCTCTCCACAGTACAGCACCCCCTACATCTCCACCCGCCTCTCTGTCTATCACCACAAAGCTCTCCACAGTGCGGCACCCCCCTACATCTCCACCCTCCTCTCTGTCTCACCCCACCCGTTCTCTACACTCTGAAAACGACTTTCGACTAACATCAACACTAATCCGAACCTCCCACTCCCGGATCCAAGACTTCTTCCGAGCTGCACCAATCCTCTGTAACGCTCTACCCCAAGAAGTTAGGATGAATCATAACTTACTCTGCTTCAGACGCTCCCTAAAAACGCATCTTTTTAGGGCGGCCTATCACACTCCCTAATCTAATCCAATTCACACAGTGCCTCTACAACTTCTCACAACATAACCCCACGTCAAACTCCATGCCACCCAAATGCATCTCAAGATTCAGGCCCACTGGTCCAGGAAGCCATTATCTATCCCCCATTTCCTTGAAATTGCTGGATTGTCATTGTAAATAAGCACTTGTACCTTGCCCCCCCCCCCCATCTCATTGTAGAGTGTAAGCTCTCACGAGCAGGGTTGTCTTTTTTTTCCCCTCTAAATATTGTATTTTCTATTACTGTTATTACTGTTACTTGTTTGTATATGATCCTCCTGAATTGTAAAGCGCTGAGGAATATGTTGGCGCTATAGAAATAAAGATTATTATTATTAATATTATTAATACAGCTCACATAGTACTCCATGTATTACTGTATAATGCACTCCCCATAGTCATTCATGTATTATAATGCAGTCCTCTGTATATTATACTGAACCCCATTGTCCTACATATATTGCACCCCATAGCCATCTATGTAAAATTCACCCCATAGTACTCCATATATTATACTGCACCACATAGTTCTCCATGTATTATACTGCACCCCATAGTACTACATATATTATACTGCACCCCACAGTCCTGCGTATATTATACTGCACCCCATAGTTTTCCATATATTATAATGCACCCCCATAGTCCTATATGTATTATAATGCAGTCACCATAGTCCTTCATACACTGTGTGCAGAATTATTAGGCAAGTTGTATTTCAGAGGATTTTTTTTCTATTATTGATCAACAACTATGTTCTCAATCACCCAAAAGACTCATAAATATCAAAGCTTAATATTTTTGGCAGTTGGAGTGGGGGTTTTTAGATTTGGCTATCTTAGGCTATGTGTCCACGCTGCGGAAAATGCACGGATTTTGCCGCGGATTTCTCGCGGAAAAGCCGCGGATTTCTCGCGGAAAAGCCGCGGATTTCCCGAAAATCTGCAGCACCGGCACTTCCCAGCCATTTCTATGGCATTTTGGAAATGCTGTGTCCATGCTGCGGATTTTTCCGCAGCGGATTTTGTGCGGATTTTGGTCCGGAAAAATCTGCAACATGTCAATTATTGTTGCGGATTTTCATCCGGATTTTGGCTTTAAAATTGGGGGGGAAAAAAAAAAATTCGCACCAAAATCCGCATCAAATCCGCGGCAATTCCGTGGTAAATCCGCGGCAAATCCGCACCTTTGAAAAGGTGCGGATTTTGCGGGAAAGCTGCGGATTTTGATGCAGAAAAATCCGCAGCTACATTCTCTCGTGGACACATAGCCTTAGGAGGATATCTGTCTGTGTGGGTAACTATTACTGTGCAGAATTATCAGGCAACTTAATAAAAACCAAATCTATTTCCATCTCATTTGTTTATTTTCACCAGGTAAACCAATATAACTGCACAAAATTTAGAAATAAACATTTCTGACATGCAAAAAAAAAACCACAAATATTTAGTGACCAATATAGCCCCCTTTCTTTATGATGACACTTAACAGCCGACTATCCATAGATTCTGTCATTGCTTGATCTGTTTACACTCAACATTGCGTGCAGCAGCCGCCACAGCCTCTAGACACCACAGCCTCCAGCCACCACAGCCTCACGACACTGCTCCCAGAGGTGGACTGTTTTCTCTCCCTGCAGATCTCACATTTTATGAGGGACCACAGATTCTCTATGGGGTTCAGATCAGGTGAACAAGGGGGCCATGTCATTATTTTTTCATCTTTTAGACCTTTCCTGGCCAGCCACGCTGTGGAGTAGTTGGATGCATGTGATGGAGCATTGTCCTGCATTAAAATCATGTTTTTCTTGAACGATACTGATTTCTTCCTGTACCACTGCTTGAAGAAGTTGTCTTCCAGAAACTGGCAGCAGGTCTGGGAGTTGAGCTTCACTCCATTCTCAACCCGAAAAGGTCACACAAGTTGATCTTTGATGATACCAGCCCATGCCAGTACCCACCTCCACCTTGCTGGCGTCTGAGTCGGAGTGGAGCTCTCTGCCCTTTACTGATCCAGCCTCTGGCCCATCCATCTGCCCATCAAGAGTCCCTCTCATTTCATCAGTCCATAAAACCTTTGAAAAATCAGTCCTAAGATATTTCTTGGCCCAGTCTTGACGTTTTATCTTATGTTTCTTGTTCAGAGGCGGTGGTTTTTCAGCCTTCCTTACCTTGGCCATGTCCCTGAGTATGGCACACCTTGTGCTTTTTGATACTCCAGTAACGTTGCAGCTGTGAAATATGGCCAAACTGGTGGCAAATGGCATCTTGGCAGCTTCACGCTTGATTTTCCTCAATTCATGGGCAGTTATTTTGTGCCTTTTTGTCCCGGAACGCTTCTTGCGACCCTGTTGGCTATTTGACATGAAACGCTTGATTGTTAGGTGATCACGCTTCAAAGGTTTGGCAATTTCAAGACTGCTGCATCCCTCTGCAAGACATCTCACAATTTTAGACTTTTCAGAGCCCGTCAAATCTCTCTTCTGACCCATTTTGTCAAAGGAAAGGAAGCTGCCTAATAATTAAGCACACGTTATATAGGGTGTTGTGTCATTACACCGCACACCTCCTCATTACAGAGATGCACATCACCTGATTTACTTAATTGGCAGTTGGCTTTCACTATACAGCTTGGAGTAGGACAACATGTAGAAAAAGTATCATGTGATCAAAATACTAATTTGCCTAATAATTCTGCACACAGTGTATTGTATTATTCACCCCATAGTCCTTAATGTATTCTAATGCAGCCCTATTGTCCATGTATAAGGTAACGCCATTAGTCCTCATATAATGCAGCCCCCATAATCCTATATGTATTATAACGCATCCCCATAGTCCTTCATATTGTATTATGCAGCCCCATAGTTCTCCATGTATAATGCACCCTCGCATTCCATGTATAAGGTGTCCTTCATATTGTATTATGCAGCCCTATAACCTCCATATACAGTGCCTACAAGTAGTATTCAACCCCCTGCAGATTTAGCAGGTTTACACATTCGGAATTAACTTGGCATTGTGACATTTGGACTGTAGATCAGCCTGGAAGTGTGAAATGCACTGCAGCAAAAAAGAATGTTATTTCTTTTTTTATTTTTTTTTTAAATTGTGAAAAGTTTATTCAGATGATCATTTATTATTCAACCCCTCAAACCACCAGAATTCTGTTTGGTTCCCCTAAAGTATTAAGAAGTATTTCAGGCACAAAGAACAATGAGCTTCACATGTTTGGATTAATTATCTCTTTTTCCAGCCTTTTCTGACTAATTAAGACCCTCCCCAAACTTGTGAACAGCACTCATACTTGGTCAACATGGGAAAGACAAAGGAGCATTCCAAGGCCATCAGAGACAAGATTGTGGAGGGTCACAAGGCTGGCAAGGGGTACAAAACCCTTTCCAAGGAGTTGGGCCTACCTGTCTCCACTGTTGGGAGCATCATCCGGAAGTGGAAGGCTTATGGAACTACTGTTAGCCTTCCACAGCCTGGACAGCCTTTGAAAGTTTCCACCCGTGCCGAGGCCAGGCTTGTCCGACGAGTGAAGGCTAACCCAAGGACAACAAGGAAGGAGCTCAGGGAAGATCTCATGGCAGTGGGGACATTGGTTTCAGTCAATACCATAAGTAACGTACTCCACCGCAATGGTCTCCATTCCAGACGAGCCCGTGAGGTACCTTTACTTTCAAAGCGTCATGTCAAGGCTCGTCTACAGTTTGCTCATGATCACTTAGAGGACTCTGAGACAGACTGGTTCAAGGTTCTCTGGTCTGTTGAGACCAAGATCGAGATCTTTGGTGCCAACCACACACGTGACGTTTGGAGACTGGATGGCACTGCATACGACCCCAAGAATACCATCCCTACAGTCAAGCATGGTGGTGGCAGTATCATGCAGTGGGGCTGTTTCTCAGCCAAGGGGCCTGGCCATCTGGTCCGCATCCATGGGAAGATGGATAGCACGGCCTACCTGGAGATTTTGGCCAAGAACCTCCGCTCCTCCATCAAGGATCTTAAGATGGGTCGTCATTTCATCTTCCAACAAGACAACGACCCAAAGCACACAGCCAAGAAAACCAAGGCCTGGTTCAAGAGGGAAAAATTAAGGTGTTGCAGTGGCCTAGTCAGTCTCCTGACCTTAACCCAATTGAAATCTTGTGGAAGGAGCTCAAGATTAAAGTCCACATGAGACACCCAAAGAACCTAGATAACTTGGAGAAGATCTGCATGGAGGAGTGGGCCAAGATAACTCCAGAGACCTGTGCCGGCCTGATCAGGTCTTATAAAAGACGATTATTAGCTGTAATTGCAAACAAGGGTTATTCCACAAAATATTAAACCGAGGGGTTGAATAATAATTGACCCACACTTTTATGTTGAAAATTTATTAAAATTTAACTGAGCAACATAACTTGTTGGTTTGTAAGATTTATGCATCTGTTAATAAATCCTGCTCTTGTTTGAGGTTTGCAGGCTCTAACTTATTTGCATCTTATCAAACCTGCTAAATCTGCAGGGGGTTGAATACTACTTGTAGGCACTGTATAATGCACCCCTAAAGTCCATGTATAAGGTAACCCAATTAGTCCTCCATATAATGCAACCCCCTAAGTCCTATATGTATTAAAATGCACCCCATAGTCCTTCTTATTGGATTATGCAGCTCCATAGTCCTCCATGTATAATGCACCCCTATATTCCATGTAAAAGGGATCCTTCATATACTATTATGCACCCCTTATATTCCTGTATATAGTATTATGCACCCCTTATATTCCTCCATATAGTATTATGCTCCCCTTATATTCCTTCATATAGTTTAGTACACGCCTTATATTCCTCCATATAGTAGTATGCACCCCTTATATTCCGCCATATACTAGTAAGCAGCCCCCATATAGTGCACCACCATATTGTGTGCCCCAATATAATATTGTGCGCCAACATATAGTTATATGTATCACGCTCCCCGGTGCCCGTGCCATGCTCCCCGGTGCCCGTGCCACGCTCCCCGGTTCCCCTGCCACGCTCCCCGGCTCCCCTGCCACGCTCCCCGGCTCCTCTGCCACGCTCCCCGGCTCCTCTGCCACGCTCCCCCGCTCCCGGACCTCGCTTCCCCGCTCCCGTGCCACGCTCCCCGGTACCCCGCTCCTCAGCCTCCATGCTCACTCACCTGCGTACTGCAGGCAACCCGGTCCCCGGTCCCGGCGCCCGTCTGCTGTCCTGAGCCGGCCCGGCACTCCTGCCTCCTGTACACCGCATCCTGCTCTGGCTTCTGGCACCCGGGCCTCGCGCATGCGCATTAGGGCGCGCGCGCGGTCATTGACCTTTTCTTAAAGGGCCAGCGTCCTCCAACAGGATATTAAAGATGCAGGTACAGGGTATATAGGGGGTTCCTTTCCAAGTGGGCGGGGCCTGTTCTTCGTGTTTGCTAAGCTAGAAGTCAGGTCTCCCTGTGCCATTGTCTCGTACTCACCTATCTCTCTTGTAGAGCCGCTCCTGTCCCGCCAACCGGTCCTGACGGTTCCAGAACCCCGAACGGACTGTCCGCCATCTTCTCAGTTCCTACCGTCTCCGATTCCTGGATCTGTGTGGTGACCGATCTCCCCGTTCCGCTGGTTCCGGACCCTGCCTGACATCATCTCGGCCTCCGAACCTGCGCTCCGTCACCCGGACTACCTTCAGAGACTCCGTGATCCCAGGGACTTCTACACCCACTCCTCTGAACGGACTGTCCTGCTACCCGTAGTGCTTCGGCTACCGGGCACCTTGCCCTCGGTGGGGTGCTCAGTCCAGTGGATCCACCTCCTGGGCCTACCCGTCATCCTGGTCCTAACAATATGCAGCCCCATATACTATTTTGCAACCCCCATATATGCTTCCCCATAGTCCTCTGGAATTCCTGATTAAATACACAAATATACTCACTTCTACTCATTCAGCCACTGCCCCAGTCTCCTCAGCGTGTGTCCACTGTTATGCCACTCTGACATTTTAGCACATCAGTGCGCAGTAGTGACGTCACTGCTAGAGATGAGCGATGTTCGAGGTTCGCCAATTTCATGTTCGAGTGATTTTTGCTAAAAGCTCGACAGTTCGAGTTACGTTCGAGAACGGTTCGATCACCAAAAAGCCTAGCTAGTTACTAGCTGGCTTTTCACTGTAATAGTGTGAGTCACTCTGTGATTCACACTATTATCAAATTTCAGCGTATAGTGTGCGGGGGGGACGGGGTTTAGATCTGTGCTGCTGCAAAGTGCTGAGAGAATGCCGATCACCATTTTTTAATTTTTTTTCCCCTAACCGCGCGTGCAGTGGGGCGTTCCAGGCTGTCAGCAAATCACAGACACACACACAGCTAAGTGGATTTTTGCCAGACAAGCAAGGGCATGTGTCATAGGCTGTGCATGTCACATGTCCTTAACCTATAAGATACGGCCATTTTCTCCTTCGCCGCTATTATCTGTCTTCTGCGTGTGGGTGACAGTCACCGCTCACGCTGCTGCTGCTGCTGCTGTGTGCGCTATAGAGATACAGTGCAATCTACACAGCGCTTTAGGGATTAGGGACTGCTGGTTATTTCAGCCCTTTTCAGGGCTGATTTACAGGCATTCATAGCCATAGCTGCTAAGCATGTCCGTGCAAATGCGGTGTAGGGCTTTAGATAACAGCGTCTGGCTACCTCAGCTCAGGCAATTCCTTGCTGCATTTTTTCATTAGCAGGGATAGAAAGTGAGGCTTCCTTTGCTGTCCTGCTCACCAGAGCACCCGTGCATTCTACCCACATGCACATTTTTGCCACGCTATTTTATTTGCCCAAAGAGCTGACACTTTTTGTGCCATCCTAAAAGTGTCTGGAATACTACCTTAGTGTTCCTTTGCTGTCTTGCTACCTACAGCACCCGTGCATTATACCCACCTGCCCATAATTGTCATGCTATTTTATTTGCCCTAAGAGCTGACACTTTTTGTGACATCCTAAAAGTGTCTGAGATAGTACCTTAGGGCGGCTTTGCACACTACGACATCGCAGGTGCGATGTCGGTGGGGTCAAATTGAAAGTGACGCACATCCGGCATCACATGCGACATCGTAGTGTGTAAAGCCTAGATGATACGATTAACCAGCGCAAAATCGTCGTAATCGTATCATCGGTGCAGCGTCGGCGTAATCCATAATTACGCTGACGCGACGGTCCGATGTTGTTCCTCGTTCCTGCGGCAGCACACATCGCTGTGTGTGAAGTCGCAGGAGCGAGGAACATCTCCTACCGGTGTCACTGCGGCTTCCGTAGGATATGCGGAAGGAAGGAGGTGGGCGGGATGTTTACATCCTGCTCATCTCCGCCCCTCCGCCGCTATTGGCCGCCTGCCGTGTGACGTCGCTATGACGCCGCACGACCCGCCCCTTTAGGAAGGAGGCGGGTCGCCGGCCAGAGCGACGGTCGCAGGGCAGGTGAGTGCATGTGAAGCTAGCATAGCGATAATGTTCGCTACGCCAGCTATCACACGATATCGTACCTGCGACGGGGGCGGGGACTATCGCGTGCGACATCACAGCATCGGCTTGCGATGTCGCAACGTGCAAAGCCCGCCTTAGTGTTCCTTTGCTGTCCTGCTACCCACAGCACCCGTGCATTATACCCACCTGCCCATTTTTGCCACGCTATTTTATTTGACCAAAGAGCTGACACTTTTTGTGCCATCCTAAAAGTGTCTGGAATACTACGTTAGTGTCCCTTTGCTGTCCTGCTACCCACAGCACCCGGGCATTCTACCCAACTGCCCATTTTTCCCACACAATTCTAATTGCAAACTGTGCTGCCACTGTTAGGGGCATATTAAAATTGTCTGGGATAGTCAGTGTTGGTTCTTCAGCTGTCAATAAAGCTAGACCACCTCTACAATCTACAGCACCTCTCCATTTTTTCTACCACATTTTAAGTGTCCAATCTTTTCGCTAAAAAAATGAGTGGCAAAAGGACAGATGCTGGTGGAAAGGGGAACAGGCGTGTTGGAAAAGGAAAAAAAGTTTGTGTCTGTGGGGTAGGTGGGAAAGCTACATTAACATCTGCTGAAGAAATGCCATCTTCCAGCAAAAGTAAGATGTCTACTACTTTCCGTGGACAATCCGATGTGCTTCCTTTTTTACGGAACCGAACAACTGTAACAAAGGTAGATGATGCACAAAAAAAGAACAAGCTTGAATGGATCTCAAGTGCTCCAACAAGTGGCCTCTCCTCCACCTCAACTTCAACATCCAAAAAACAACAGTCCTCTGAGTTGTCATCCCAATCGCACTTGCTTTCTCCCAGCTCTCAAGTCTCCACCCGCCCTGAAGAGTATGGTGTAACAGAGATGGCTGAGTCTGCAGAGCTGTTCAGTCACACTATAGCCTGGGAATCAGAGGTCTGTTGCCAAGCTACAGTGAGTACAGACCAGGAAATGGTCTGCAGTGATGCCCAGAAGCTTTGTGAGTCTGATTCAGGCCTTGATGACCAAGTTTCTGAGCATAATGTAGACCCTCATTCCCAAACTGTAACACCTGTTGGTAGAGACAATGAGGAACATACTGATGACGATGAGACGCAGATACCAGATTGGGATGACAACTTAACTTGATAATGAAGTTCTAGATCCCACTTACTGTCAACCCACAGTCAGGCACTCGAAGAGGACACCAGAGTCGGTGGAGGAGGATGCAACTGATGACGAAGTTACCTTGCGCCTTCCTTTACAGAGTCGGAGAACTGGAAGCACGTCAACAACTGCATCCTCAGCCACAACTCTGCCTCTGAGCACAAGTCGGGGTGGCTCTGCAGGTCGCATGGCCTCTAAGCCTTGCCTAGCCGGGTCCTTTTTTGACCTTGCAAAGGATCTCCCAAATCATGTGATCTGTAAAATTTGTCACCAATCTATAAGTAAAGGCCAAAACCTCACCAGTTTGACAACTTCTTCCATGAATCGTCACATGAATAACAAGCATAAGTCCCAGTGGGAAGCTCACCGTGCTGCAATGCGGCCTAGCGGAGCGGGCCAACCACCGCCTGCCCCTTCAAATTCCTCCGCGCGCCCTTCATCTTCTATGACTGTGGGGACAGCTGTCACACATGTTTTTCCACGCAGACCTTCCACCTCTTTAACCGCAACAGCCAGTTTGCTTGGCAGGTTGTCAGTTGGTTTGGAAGGGGAAACAAGTGCTGGTGTAGAGCTCTCTCAGACATCGAGAGCACCAACTTTGGATGAAGGCAACATCATGTCTCCGCCTGCACTTTCCTCACAGACCTGCAGTTTTCCAGGGACACCCTACTCACCACCGTCTCCACACAGCAGCCAGATCTCGGTCCGTCAGATGTGGACAAATAAAAGGCCATTTCCTCCGAGCCATGACAAAGCTAAGAGGTTGACTTTCAGCCTCTGTAAGCTCTTGGCTACCGAAATGCTGCCTTTCCACCTGGTGGACACAGAAGATTTTCAAGACCTTATATCAGTCGCAGTGCCCCAGTGCCAGATGCCCAGTCGCCACTACTTCTCCAAGAAAGGTATGCCTGCGCTACACCAGCATGTCGCACACAACATCGCCGCTTCCTTGAGAAACTCTGTGTGTGACAGGGTGCATTTCCCCACCGATACTTGGACCAGTAAGCATGGACAGGGGCGTTACATGTCGCTGACTGGGCACTGGGTAACTATGGTGAGAGATGGTGAGGGGTCTGCTGAACAAGTCTTGCCATCCCCACGACTTGTGCGTCAATCCTCTGTATGTCGAAGTTCCTCCACTGCTTCTGCCTCCTCAACCTCATCTGGGTCCTCCACCTCCGCCCAAAGCCTGTGTGGTCAGGCCACCCGCGTTGTAACTGTGCACAAGGAATTCCACACACCTCCTTACTATGCTGGCAGCAGAGCTCAACGGCATCAGGCGGTCTTTACGTTGAAATGTCTGGGAAATAAGAGTCACACAGCTGAGGAGTTGTGGTCAGCTCTGCACTCGGAGTTTCGTAAACGGTTGTCTCCACTCAACCTGCAGCCAGGTAAGGCCGTGTGCGACAATGCTGCAAACCTGGGTGCGGCCCCTCGCCGGGGCAAGGTGACACACGTGCCTTGTATGGCTCACGTTTTGAACCTTGTTGTCCAGCAATTTTTCACCCACTATCCCGACCTAGATGGGCTTCTGCACAGGGCACGGTCACTCTCTGCTCACTTCCGCCGTTCAACCGCCGCAGCTGACCGACTTGCATCGCTGCAGAGGTCTTTCGGCCTGCCGGTTCATCGCCTGAAATGTGATGTGCCGACACGCTGGAATTTGACTTTCCACATGTTACAGCGACTGTGGCAGCACCGCCGAGCCCTGGTGCAATACGTCATGACGTATAGCCTGGGCCAACGAGATGCAGAGGTGGGGCAGATCACGCTGATGGAGTGGTCTCAGATCAAGGACCTATGCACCCTTCTGCACAGCTTCGACATGGCGACGAATATGTTTAGCACTGACAATGCCATTATTAGCATGACAACAGAAGGGCTAACAAGATCTACAAGGACCAGACGTTCATCATCACCAAGGCGGCAGGCATGGGACAGTGGGGGAGAGGGACTAACAAGGGCGCATGGTAGCAGCCAAACTGTTTAGGAAGGGGCAGGAGCCCATGAAGAAATGGAGGACGAACTGTCGATGGGCATGGAAGACTCAGCTGATGAGGGAGACCTTGGTCAAATTTCGGTTGTTCGAGGTTGGGAGGATATGTCAGAGGATGGCAGCATGGTTATCACCTCGCCGCCACCAACACAGCAAGGACTTGGTCCGCAGGAATGGGCAAGACACATGAGTGCCTTCTTGCTGCACTACCTTCAACATGACCCTCGGATTGTCCGAATTAGAAGTAATGATGACTACTGGCTTGCCACACTCTTAGATCCCCGGTACAAGTCCAAGTTTTGTAAAATAATTCCAGCCATAGAAAGGGACGCACGTATGCAGGAGTATCAGCAGAAGCTGTTACTCGATCTTAGCTCGGCTTTTCCACCAAACAACCGTGCAGGTGCAGGGAGTGAATCTCCCAGTTGTAACTTGACAAACATGGGACTGTCTCGTCATCAACAGTCTACCCGTACCAGCAGCACCGTATCTGGTGGTAACAGCAGTTTTATTGAATCGTTTCATAATTTTTTAGACCCTCCTTTGCAAGGCCATCAGAGACAAGAAGTCTGACACATAGTCAACGGCTGGAAAGGATGATACAGGAGTATCTCCAAATGAACAGCGATGCCATGACTTTGCAAATGGAGCCTTGCTCATTTTGGGCTTCAAATCTTGAAAAATGGCCAGAGCTCTCCACTTACGCCTTGGAGATCTTGTCGTGTCCCGCGGCCAGCGTTGTCTCTGAACGTGTCTTCAGTGCTGCTGGGTGTGTGCTGACAGATAAGCGCACGCGTCTGTCCAGTGACAATGTGGACAGACTAACGTTCATCAAGATGAACAAGTCATAGATCAGCAAGGACTTTGCTACCCCGGTGTCATCCTGGGGAGAGTAAAGGCTTGTGGATTTGGATTGTGCTTGATGCAAGTCAACATGTGAAGTTTACAACTGGGGCACAAGTGATGCCACTGATGTGGTGTGTGTGGGGCCCAATTTTTGGAAAAAAGGGAAACTCCGCTTGGAGTCCCCTTGCTGTGTTTTTAAAAATGATCCAAGATGAACAAGTCATGGTTCAGCAAGGACTTTGCTACCTACCCTGGTGTCATCCTGAAGACAGTTAAGGCTGGCGTATTTTTGAATGTGCTTGATGCAAATCAACAGGTCAAGTTTACAACTGGGGCACAAGTGATGCCACTGAAGGGGTGTGTGTGGCCCAATTTTTGGAAAAAAGGGAGACTCTGCTTAGAGTCCCCTTGCTGTGTTTTACATGATTTTAGAAGGGCGTGCCATGCCTATATCTGTGTCTCCTGCTCTTTTTCCTCGTCCAGCTGTTTTGTTTTCGCATGAGTATATGTCCTTGTCACTTTCCCATGTGTTTGTGGTATGTTGTGAGTTGTTTGTCACCTTTTGGACACCTTTGAAGGTGTTTTCTATGTGTTTTTATGTGTTTGCCTCCCATTGTTTTCAATGGGATTCGAGAGGTTCGTCAAACGGTTCGTCGAACGGCGCCTCGAACGGAGCCTTCAGAGGCTCGCTCATCTCTAGTAACCGCAGTCCTCCATGCTGAAACATCAGTGTCTCACAGACATATAGTAGTAGAATGATTAGAAATAGAGTGTTCTGCTCCTCCTCGCATTGTTCCTTTCAATTGTATTGGCATCTGTGATGGTGATGCCGATATAAATGAAAGTACGATCGTCGGCAGGAGGTCCACGGGGCCACAGTGACTCATGGGCCCAATCTACACAGCTCACTAGTGAATCATCTAGAATGGAGTGGCAAAAATGAGGTGCTCAAAATATCCACTCTGATCTAGACGGCTCACTGCTGAATCACCTAGAACAGAGTGGCTAAAATGAGGTCCTCAAAAAATCCACTCTGATATAGACGGCTCACTACTGAAGCAGCTAGAACGGAGTGGCTAAAATGAGGTCCTCCAAAAATCCACTCTGATATAGACGGCTCACTACTGAAGCAGCTAGAACGGAGTGGCTAAAATGAGGTCCTCAAAAAATCCACTACGACACAATGTGGATGAGGACTTTCAGCTGCGCTCTGTTACGGTTTTTGCTTTGATGCTCCTCCCACTATTCAAAAAATTCCATTCCAGTCACTTCAGTACCAAATATACATAATGTAGTGGCTAAAATGAGGTCCTCAAAAAATCCACTCTGATATAGACGGCTCACTACTGAAGCAGGTAGAACGGAGTGGCTAAAATGAGGTCCTCAAAAAATCCACTACGACACAATGTGGATATTATGAGGACTTTCAGCTGCGTTCTGTTACGGTTTTTGCTTTGAGGCTCCTCCCACTCTTCGAAAAAATCCATTCCAGTCACCTCAGTACCAAATATACATAATGTAGTGGCTAAAATGAGGTCCTCAAAAAATCCACTACGATACAATGTGGATATTATGAGGACTTTCAGCTGCGCACTGTTACGCTTTTTGCTTTGAGGCTCCTCCCACTCTTCGAAAAAATCCATTGCAGTCAACTCAGTACCAAATGTACATAATGTAGTGGCTAAAATGAGGTCCTCAAAAAATCCACTCTGATATAGACGGCTCACTACTGAAGCAGCTAGAACGGAGTGGCTTTTTTGAGGTCCTCAAAAAATCCACTACGACACAATGTGGATATTATGAGGACTTTCAGCTGCGCACTGTTACGCTTTTTGCTTTGAGGCTCCTCCCACTCTTCGAAAAAATCCATTGCAGTCACCTCAGTACCAAATGTACATAATGTAGTGGCTAAAATGAGGTCCTCAAAAAATCCACTCTGATATAGACGGCTCACTACTGAAGCAGCTAGAACGGAGTGGCTAAAATGAGGTCCTCAAAAAATCCACTACGACACAATGTGGATATTATAAGCACTTTCTCGGCTGCGCTCTGTTACGTTTTTCGCCGTGAGGCTCCTCCCACTCTTCGAAAAAATCCACTGCAGTCACCTCAGTACCAAATGTACATAATGTAGTGGCTAAAATGAGGTCCTCAAAAAATCCACTCTGATATAGACGGCTCACTACTGAAGCAGCTAGAACGGAGTGGCTTTTTTGAGGTCCTCAAAAAATCCACTACGACACAATGTGGATATTATGAGGACTTTCAGCTGCGCACTGTTACGGTTTTTGCTTTGAGGCTCCTCCCACTCTTCGAAAAAATCCATTGCAGTCACCTCAGTACCAAATATACATAATGTAGTGGCTAAAATGAGGTCCTCAAAAAATCCACTCTGATATAGACGGCTCACTACTGAAGCAGCTAGAACGGAGTGGCTTTTTTGAGGTCCTCAAAAAATCCACTACGACACAATGTGGATATTATGAGGACTTTCAGCTGCGCTCTGTTACGCTTTTTGCTTTGAGGCTCCTCCCACTCTTCAAAAAAATCCATTGCAGTCACCTCAGTACCAAATGTACATAATGTAGTGGCTAAAATGAGGTCCTCAAAAAATCCACTCTGATATAGACGGCTCACTACTGAAGCAGCTAGAACGGAGTGGCTTTTTTGAGGTCCTCAAAAAATCCACTACGACACAATGTGGATATTATGAGGACTTTCAGCTGCGCACTGTTACGGTTTTTGCTTTGAGGCTCCTCCCACTCTTCGAAAAAATCCATTGCAGTCACCTCAGTACCAAATGTACATAATGTAGTGGCTAAAATGAGGTCCTCAAAAAATCCACTCTGATATAGACGGCTCACTACTGAAGCAGCTAGAACGGAGTGGCTTTTTTGAGGTCCTCAAAAAATCCACTACGACACAATGTGGATATTATGAGGACTTTCAGCTGCGCTCTGTTACGCTGTTTGCTTTGAGGCTCCTCCCACTCTTCGAAAAAATCCATTGCAGTCACCTCAGTACCAAATGTACATAATGTAGTGGCTAAAATGAGGTCCTCAAAAAATCCACTCTGATATAGACGGCTCACTACTGAAGCAGCTAGAACGGAGTGGCTTTTTTGAGGTCCTCAAAAAATCCACTACGACACAATGTGGATATGATGAGGACTTTCAGCTGCGCTTTGTTACGATTTTTGCTTTGAGGCTCCTCCCACTCTTCGAAAAAATCCATTGCAGTCACCTCAGTACCAAATGTACATAATGTAGTGGCTAAAATGAGGTCCTCAAAAAATCCACTCTGATATAGACGGCTCACTACTGAAGCAGCTAGAACGGAGTGGTTTTTTTGAGGTCCTCAAAAAATCCACTACGACACAATGTTGATATTATGAGGACTTTCAGCTGCGCATTGATACGCTTTTTGCTTTGAGGCTCCTCCCACTCTTCGAAAAAATCCATTGCAGTCACCTCAGTACCAAATGTACATAATGTAGTGGCTAAAATGAGGTCCTCAAAAAATCCACTCTGATATAGACGGCTCACTACTGAAGCAGCTAGAACGGAGTGGCTTTTTTGAGGTCCTCAAAAAATCCACTACGACACAATGTGGATATGATGAGGACTTTCAGCTGCGCTTTGTTACGATTTTTGATTTGAGGCTCCTCCCACTCTTCGAAAAAATCCATTGCAGTCACCTCAGTACCAAATGTACATAATGTAGTGGCTAAAATGAGGTCCTCAAAAAATCCACTCTGATATAGACGGCTCACTACTGAAGCAGCTAGAACGGAGTGGCTTTTTTGAGGTCCTCAAAAAATCCACTACGACACAATGTGGATATTATGAGGACTTTCAGCTGCGCACTGTTACGGTTTTTGCTTTGAGGCTCCTCCCACTCTTCGAAAAAATCCATTGCAGTCACCTCAGTACCAAATATACATAATGTAGTGGCTAAAATGAGGTCCTCAAAAAATCCACTCTGATATAGACGGCTCACTACTGAAGCAGCTAGAACGGAGTGGCTTTTTTGAGGTCCTCAAAAAATCCACTACGACACAATGTGGATATTATGAGGACTTTCAGCTGCGCACTGTTACGCTTTTTGCTTTGAGGCTCCTCCCACTCTTCGAAAAAATCCATTGCAGTCACCTCAGTACCAAATGTACATAATGTAGTGGCTAAAATGAGGTCCTCAAAAAATCCACTCTGATATAGACGGCTCACTACTGAAGCAGCTAGAACGGAGTGGCTAAAATGAGGTCCTCAAAAAATCCACTACGACACAATGTGGATATTATAAGCACTTTCTCGGCTGCGCTCTGTTACGTTTTTCGCCGTGAGGCTCCTCCCACTCTTCGAAAAAATCCACTGCAGTCACCTCAGTACCAAATGTACATAATGTAGTGGCTAAAATGAGGTCCTCAAAAAATCCACTCTGATATAGACGGCTCACTACTGAAGCAGCTAGAACGGAGTGGCTTTTTTGAGGTCCTCAAAAAATCCACTACGACACAATGTGTGAAATTATAAGCACTTTCTCGGCTGCGCTCTGTTACGTTTTTCGCCGTGAGGCTCCTCCCACTCTTCGAAAAAATCCACTGCAGTCACCTCAGTACCAAATGTACATAATGTAGTGGCTAAAATGAGGTCCTCAAAAAATCCACTACGACACAATGTGTGAAATTATAAGCACTTTCTCGGTTGCGCTCTGTTACGTTTTTCGCCGTGAGGCTCCTCCCACTCTTCAAAAAACTGAATTTCAGTCACTTCAGTACCAAATGTACATAATGAAGGCTACAGAGAGATCCTCAAAAAATCCACTCTGATCCAATATGGTAAGTTATGAAGACTGTCAGCTGCGCGGTTCCGTTTTTCCTTGTGAGGCTCCGCCCACTCTTTCAATGTCAGTCATGCGGCCACGACTTGTGGAAATACGGTAAAATTAAAATTCCAGCAAAACTGAACAATCAGCGCTGTGTGGAATTATTTATATTGTAAAAAATAATAATAAAATGTAAGTTATAATAATAATGAAAATAAAAATGTGCCCTTTGGAAAAAAATAATAAATATAACAGTGTGAGCATCTAATAAAGAAAAACATGAAATCATTCCAATTATAAATCTGATTCCACCCCTGCTGTAGAAACTGAACTGTGCTGTATGGAGAAAAGATCACAGAGATCATCAAAAAATCAACTCTGATCTAGCCACCTCACTGGTGAAGCAGCTAGAACGGAGTGGATAAAATGAGGTGACCAAAAACATGTGACTACAGCGAGGCCTCAAGAAATCAACTCTGATCTAGACACTTCAGCAGTGAACCGGCTAGATCAGAGTGGAAAAAATGAGGACCACAAAAAACCCACTCTGATCTAGACACTTCAGTAGTGAGCCGGCTAAATCAGAGTGGAAAAAATGAGGCCTCAAAAAATCAACTCCGATATAGCCGGCTCACTACTGAAGCAGCTAGATCAGAGTTGATTTTTTGAGGACCACAAAAAATCAACTCTGATCTAGACGCAACCATAGGAGGACCCCGCCCTCAGCTTCCAGTAAGTGAGCGCTGGTGCGGCAGTCTGCAGATTCCGCCACTTCCGGTGTCCGCTGATTCCTCTGCTCGCTCCCGGCACCGTCAGGCTGGTGAATAACAAAATACGTTATTTTTTTATAACGGGTGGTTAGTGGGACAGCAGGTTCGCACTCGTGGGATGCACGTGACGCGCTCGTTGTCGAATCTGCCAGAGCGGAATGAACCCACTGAAACAACTAAAACTTTATTGCTAGCAATTATAGCTGACACGAACAAAACGCTCTCGACAGTGACAGTTGTCCTTCTGACCACATGAAAAGCTCTGAATTGCCCACCTAGATAAAAAAAAACCTATCCCACCATGTCTTAAAATAATAAAATATGTCCTCCCACCAACCACCATAATGTTCCTACAACAATGACAGGAGCCATATTTCATGTTGGTCAGGATAAGCATATGAGCGCTGCAGCCAATAACTAGAGGCAGCGGTGACCAAGGCGTGCGCTTGGCATTTAGGCTAAGTCCTCTAAATCAGGAAGGAACATTTATGTGTGTTTCCATGTACGAAATTCGAATCAGATGGTCGCATTATATCATACTGAATACATAGTACCATTGAAAGAAAAAGACCTAGGTCCAGGTTCAACCTCTCCCCACCAAATATACATTGTTGTCACTAAATCATGTATAACCGACAATGTTGTGTGTACTGGGGAAATCATCCAGGCATTTTATCTATTTTAGGCCGTTTCAGATGTCCATGTTTAATCAGATACTAGCCACATGCATGGGTATGGTCACACGTGTGACATCTGTGTTTGCATATGTGTGATGTGCCGCCCCCGTGCCAGCAGCCAGTGCTGCTCGGATCCGGACCCGCTGCGTGGCTCGAGGGATACTCTGGACCCGGGGGTCACGCGGACACGCCGAATGAAAAGGGGGACGTAGTTGTACGGTCTTGACCGTATTGGTTCATGATGCCACCCACGGTGTGTGGTGAAGTGGGACACCACCGCTGCTGTTGCGGGATACCCGGGGGAGATGTAATGGCAGCCGGATGTTAACCCCTCTGTGGGTAGGGATGGTTGCCCCGGGGCCCAGTGTCTCTGTGCAGGGTAAGGTGATGGCAGGGGCCTGCGCACCTGGACGTACCAGGGGATGTTTGGTTACTCACAAGTAAATTAATCACACGAGTCTTTTGGTAAACCAAGGTGCTGGTGGCCGGCCGCCGCGGCCGGTTGTGCTCTGGTCCCCCACCCGGGCTGGTGGTCGCCGTCTCTTCCTCTGCACTGGTTGTAGTTGTGTGTTTGGACTTCCTGGTGTGGAACACGGGAGTCCGCTCCCAGCTTGCTGTGTGCCTGAGGAGCTGTGCCCGTTGACACTGACCAGTGAGATCTATGGGCCCTGGCGGTTGCCCTATCCCTATCTATGGGTGGTTGTCTGCTTTTGGGACTTTGGTTGGGACAGGACCTGTAATCCTGCCCTCAGTCGGTTGATTAGCTAGGCCGTTGGTCCCGGTCCTGGCTTCAGGGTCCGAGTACCCCCTCTGTGCACGGTTTCCGGCCGGGTCTCCGGTTTCGGTACGGACAGGCTCCAACCCTGCTCCGTTCCTCCTCGGATCTACCGAGCCGTCTTCCCGTCTCCTGCTGACGGAGACCACCGTCTGCCACCTAGCCGAGGTACCAGGGCTCCGACCCTGGCACCGTTCAACTTGACCTTCTCCTCTGCTGGAGCTACACCTAGCTCCAGCCCACACTCCTCTCAACTTGAACTACCAAACTAATCTGTCTCAGACTGAACTGAACTGCTTGTTTTCCCGCCCCGGGCTGTCTAGACCTCTAGGTGGGCGTTCCCTAACTGCCTGGTCTCGCCCACTGGTGTGCCTGTCTTGCCCTGAGGGGGGGTGACTAGGGTTTCAGGTCGGCTGTGTGTAACCTAGGTGAGGGATGGTGTTGTGCGGGGTCCTAATGTGTGACTACCTGGTTTTGCCAGGGCGTCACATGTGACATCAGTGTGACATGTACAGTAGAAAACATGGGTCTTTGAAATAAAAAGATTTTTCTATATTCACCTGTATCCAGCATTGCTGTCTTTGGCTCTGCAGTCTCCCGCTTCTGTCGCCCGCTAATTATGCTCATTGAATATTCACTGCACCTCGGGCCTGGAAGCAGGAGCATCGCCGGAGAGAGGTGAGTATACAGCAAGCAGTGTGTGTGCAGTGACGTCCAGGAGGTCATCGGAGTTCCCAATGAACTCTGATGACATACTGATGATACCTGCGCTGCAGCGAGTGTCACAACGGTGACTAGATGTGTTCATCAGAGTCCATTGTGAACTCGGATGAGACTCACACACACTGTTTCCTGGATACTCACCTGTCCCTGGCAATGCTCCTGCTTCCAGGTCTGAGGTGCAGTGAATATTCAATGAGCATAATTAGCGGGGGTCAGAAACAGGAGGCAGCAGAATATAGGAAGCAGATGAATATAGAAAATCTTTTTATTTCAAAGACCCTTGTTTTCTCCGGTACGTGTCACACTGATATCACACGGATCACATCAGTGTGCGATCTGTGTGACACCCGTGATGCCAGAGAAAAACGGACATGTCTCCGTGTCTACATGCGGGGCCACGCAGGGTCACACAGTTCGTGTGAAAGCACGGATATGTGTGTAACTCCAGAGAATAACATGGGTACATGTGGCATCCATGTTAAAAACGGATGTCACACATACCTGAAACATGGCGTCTGAAAAGGCCCTTAGTGTGTGCCAATACTACTTCTTGTGGTATGGCATTTCACAATCTTACTACACTAACTGGAAGGAACCCTTTCCTATTCAACTGCCAGAATTTTTGTAGGATCGCTCATTCCCAGCTATCTGATGGAAAAACCTTTGTTCGTTTGGGATTTTGATTTTTATACATGTATTAATATCACCGCTATCAGCAGCACCTCACCCCTCATAAATAGCTGATGTGGGCCAATAGCATGCTGTATTTGTGCTGTATGTGCGGGCGACCATCTTATTAGTGATCGTTCTGTCCTTATCATTGCTCGGTAACAGGAGCCAAAGTACTTGCCTTTAGTCAGCCAGCGCTTGTTACTGGCCTGACATTGATCAGCAGGTAATCCAGTTGATCCACTCTCGCATAAGCCCCATTGTCATTCAATCGGCGAGTTTTCTATGAGAAATATGTGCAAATAACAAACAGTGGCTTTACAAATCTGCTTTGTGTTCATTATTCCACCAGATTTGATCCCCTTGATGTGAATGAGGCATAAAAGGCCCCAAACGTGTCCATTGTCGCGGGCGGCGGGGCGCTGCGCTCACCACGCTCGGGTCCGGCGCTGCTGCTGCTACTGCTCGGTGGCTCGAGCGGTGGGCCGGATCCGGGGACTCGAGCGGCGCTCCTCGCCCGTGAGTGAAAGGGGGGGGTAGTTCGGTTTGGGGATTTGGTCCGTGACGCCACCCACGGGTTGTGGTGAGGTTGGGCACCACCGCTGCTATTGACGGGGATCCCGGGAGCGATGGTAGGGAGCAGCTGGGATGTTTCTCACCCCTCCGTGGGTAGGGGGTTGGTGGTCCCGGGGCCCCGGTGAGGTGTCGGGCAGGCAGGGTTGGCAAGGTGCAGGGTCGCGCAGCGCGGTGCCGGATGGCACGATGATACTCACTCAGCCACAAATGGATGCAAAGTCTCTGGTAAACCAAACGGCTGGATGGACGAGTCCGGCAGCCGGCTGCTGTGGTTTCTCCCGGACGGTTGGTGGTGGCTGCCTTTCCCTGCACCTTTGTGTATGTTCGGTCCCGATGGCTTCCCACCGGTAACCCGCTCCCCAGCGTGTACAGTTAGGTCCAGAAATATTTGGACAGTGACACAAGTTTTGTTATTTTAGCTGTTTACAAAAACATGTTCAGAAATACAATTATATATATAATATGGGCTGAAAGTGCACACTCCCAGCTGCAATATGAGAGTTTTCACATCCAAATCGGAGAAAGGGTTTAGGAATCATAGCTCTGTAATGCATAGCCTCCTCTTTTTCAAGGGACCAAAAGTAATTGGACAAGGGACTCTAAGGGCTGCAATTAACTCTGAAGGCGTCTCCCTCATTAACCTGTAATCAATGAAGTAGTTAAAAGGTCTGGGATTGATTACAGGTGTGTGGTTTTGCATTTGGAAGCTGTTGCTGTGACCAGACAACATGCGGTCTAAGGAACTCTCAATTGAGGTGAAGCAGAACATCCTGAGGCTGAAAAAAAAGAAAAAATCCATCAGAGAGATAGCAGACATGCTTGGAGTAGCAAAATCAACAGTCGGGTACATTCTGAGAAAAAAGGAATTGACTGGTGAGCTTGGGAACTCAAAAAGGCCTGGGCGTCCACGGATGACAACAGCGGTGGATGATCGCCGCATACTTTCTTTGGTGAAGAAGAACCCGTTCACAACATCAACTGAAGTCCAGAACACTCTCAGTGAAGTAGGTGTATCTGTCTCTAAGTCAACAGTAAAGAGAAGACTCCATGAAAGTAAATACAAAGGGTTCACATCTAGATGCAAACCATTCATCAATTCCAAAAATAGACAGGCCAGAGTTAAATTTGCTGAAAAACACCTCATGAAGCCAGCTCAGTTCTGGAAAAGTATTCTATGGACAGATGAGACAAAGATCAACCTGTACCAGAATGATGGGAAGAAAAAAGTTTGGAGAAGAAAGGGAACGGCACATGATCCAAGGCACACCACATCCTCTGTAAAACATGGTGGAGGCAACGTGATGGCATGGGCATGCATGACTTTCAATGGCACTGGGTCACTTGTGTTTATTGATAACATAACAGCAGACAAGAGTAGCCGGATGAATTCTGAAGTGTACCGGGATATACTTTCAGCCCAGATTCAGCCAAATGCCGCAAAGTTGATCGGACGGCGCTTCATAGTACAGATGGACAATGACCCCAAGCATACAGCCAAAGCTACCCAGGAGTTCATGAGTACAAAAAAGTGGAACATTCTGCAATGGCCAAGTCAATCACCAGATCTTAACCCAATTGAGCATGCATTTCACTTGCTCAAATCCAGACTTAAGACGGAAAGACCCACAAACAAGCAAGACCTGAAGGCTGCAGCTGTAAAGGCCTGGCAAAGCATTAAGAAGGAGGAAACCCAGCGTTTGGTGATGTCCATGGGTTCCAGACTTAAGGCAGTGATTGCCTCCAAAGGATTCGCAACAAAATATTGAAAATAAAAATATTTTGTTTGGGTTTGGTTTATTTGTCCAATTACTTTTGACCTCCTAAAATGTGGAGTGTTTGTAAAGAAATGTGTACAATTCCTACAATTTCTATCAGATATTTTTGTTCAAACCTTCAAATTAAACGTTACAATCTGCACTTGAATTCTGTTGTAGAGGTTTCATTTCAAATCCAATGTGGTGGCATGCAGAACCCAACTCGCGAAAATTGTGTCACTGTCCAAATATTTCTGGACCTAACTGTATATGTGCCGGAGGAGCCCTTTTGCCCGCAGGCTCTGGCCCTTGGAACTCTAGCTGTGGCGGTAGCTGTATTTCCTTTTGCTGGTTGGACGGTTGCCTTCAATCGGGTCTTGGCTGTTAGGAAACCCCTGGGGTTCCGGTCACTGACGGATTTGACCTATTTAACGGCGACTCCAAGCCTGGTCGGGGTCTGCAGGCCCTGCCGGTTTTTGCTGGCTTCACTTCGCTCCCCGGTTCGGTATCGGCGGGCCACCGCTCGTCCCCGGTCCTACGGTTCCGCGTTGATCTGCCTCTCCTGCAGACGGCCACCACCGTCTGCCAACCTTGCTCTGGGTGCCCGGGCTACGTACCCGGACACAGTCAGTTTGCTCCTCTGCTACCACTTTACTCCTCACTCTTCCACTTCCCTAACTTCACTGCCTTCCCTTCCCGCCTCCAGGACTGTGAACTCCTCAGTGGATGGGGCCAACCGTCTGGCTCCACTCCACCTGGTGTGGACATCAGCCCCTGGAGGGAGGCAACAAGGATTTTGTGCCTATCTCGGGGTGGGGGTGCATGTTGTAGTACCTGTGACGACCTGGCTAGTCCAGGGCGCCACATTCCCCCTTGGTTAAATGCAGACCGTCCGCGGGCTGCCCGTCCATCACCGGTTTTATTTTTCAACTGCAAAAGATATAAAACATGTGTGAAAACATTCAACAAAGCATATTTATAAATCTTCCCTTAACGGGAGGCACGGTACTTTAACGTTACAAACACATTTTTATTAATAACGGTCGGCTTCTGCTCTCCCACCCAAACAACCTGGCCCTGATGCTGCCCCTAAGAAGTGGGCAACACCCCTTGACCCCAGTCCAGATCCAGGCTGCCCGAGCGGGAACGGGTACGGTGTCTCGCAGCCGACTGTCACTTCAGGGGACCCCACGTCCATGGGGGACCCCTGACCCCCGGAGGATCGCCACCGGTTGCGGTAGTGGCGGGCCTGGGTCATCTCTTTCCTCCAGGCCTATCCTCCAAATCAGCCTCTCCGGAGGCGGCAACAGAAACATGCCCAACATATTTACATTTCCACCAGTTTGTGGGTGCCCTGCAAGTTCTCAGGCATGTCCATAAGCAGTTTCTTATGCAACAGTACAAAGGGTCCCTACGGGGACTACTTGCCGGCAACGACCGGATCAATCACAGTGCCAATCAGGTAAAAACTTCGGTTGATTCACAGTCATTTAACAGGTAACGGTACTGGTGGTCCCAACGTGGACAACCGTGCAACGGAAGGACCGCTGCCTTACTTCAGGTCTACACCGCAGGCTGGAGAAGGGGACTGGGCCGGTTCTTGGGCGTCCTGGCCTCCTCTCAACTTGGCATCCAGGGCAAACCAGCCCCTCTCTCCACAGTGCCGTGTGTACGTTACGAGATCACCTGGGAGCAAGTTACGGCCCGGGTGGCCCTCTGGCAGATGGGCGTTAACGTCCCGGCGGGCCACAAACACCTCGGCCTCCAGGCCCGGCTCGAAAATAAATCCATACCCCCGGCGGATGTCAAATCTTCTTACTTGCCCCTCGTGGATCGGGCCCCGTACCCGGAAGGTGGCTCTGCGGAGGTTCTCCTTTTCTTGGATTGTGCGGGCTATCAGCTCAGCCTTCCGCTTCTCCCTCTCCGCAATCTCTCGGCCCAGCAGGTTCGGTTCCCTGTCCCAATAAAGAGCAGCTGCTTGCCCCTGCGCGCGGGTCGGGCCCCGCGGGACTTCCACTACACTGCCTACTACTGGCGCCCTCGGTGGAAGATCCCGCGGTGACATGGCCTGGGGCTCTGCCTCGGAGCAACGACCCGACGCAGCCTCAGTCGAGGTGTGGGGGATGGGTGCAGGGGTCCTCTCCCGCTTGACCTCCGCCTCCTCCTGCACGGGACGGATCACCGGAGCCGGGACGGGACTGGGCACGGTCCCTTCTGGTGCCACCAGTAAGTTTTTGCAGACGGATGAGGCCTTCGTGAGCTTCCAGGGAAGCGGCTCGGGGCGTCTGCAGGCTGGTCCGCTTGGGTGGACAGGCAGCGTTCCACTACCGATTGTAGAGGTAGCGGGCCTAGTGGCGGGGCTGCAGCAGCCAACACGGGTAGCGGGGGAGGCAGCAGGACGAGCGGGCGCAGACCGGGCCCCTCAGCCGCGACGACCGATCCTGTAGGAACATAGGGGCGGGGGTCGCTTACCCGCTCTTCCAAGTCTTCCTCCACCTCGTGTCTCTGTATGGCCGCCACCACGTCCGCCATGTCGGCCTCCCACTCCTCCGGGAGCTGCATTCGGACCTGCAGGCGGCTGCTCAGCTGAACGGTCCGGACCTCCACCCACGCTGCGGTGCCGGGCGTGGGCTCGGGGACTGCGGGGTTACCGGACGGACGGTACATGCTGGCAGCGGTATCTTCCAGGAACCAAATATGGCGGCAGAGTCCTGGAGTCCCTGCTTTTATGGCCTCGGTTTACATGCGGCCGGACGCCATCCGCCCCCCTTGGTATTTTCTCAGCACCTCCTCTTCAGGGGCGGGGCTTTGGCTTTTGCGCCTCCACTGCTCGAGAAGATGCTCGAGTGGGAAAATCTTCGCGCCCAAGATAGCGGATCCTGAAATTTTTCGGCCGGACACCGCCGGCGGGACACAAGGCGCACTTCTACCAGCCGGTAGAACGGTAAGATCCTGTTCGTGACGCCAAGTTTTGTCGCGAGCGGCGGGGCGCTGCGCTCACCACGCTCGGGTCCGGCGCTGCTGCTGCTACTGCTCGATGGGTCGAGCGGTGGGCCGGATCCGGGGACTCGAGCGGCGCTCCTCGCCCGTGAGTGAAAGGGGGGTAGTTCGGTTTGGGGATTTGGTCCGTGACGCCACCCATGGGTTGTGGTGAGGTTGGGCACCACCGCTGCTATTGACGGGGATCCCGGGAGCGATGGTAGGGAGCAGCTGGGATGTTTCTCTCCCCTCCGTGGGTAGGGGGTTGGTGGTCCCGGGGCCCCGGTGAGGTGTCGGGGAGGCATGGTTGGCAAGGTGCAGGGTCGCGGGGACTGCGCATCGCGGTGCCGGATGGCACGGTGGTACTCACTCAGCCACAAATGGATGCAAAGTCTCTGGTAAACCAAACGGCTGGATGGACGGGTCCCGCAGCTGGCTGCTGTGGTTTCTCCCGGACGGTTGGTGGTGGCTGCCTTTCCCTGCACCTTTGTGTATGTTCGGTCCCGATGGCTTCCCACTGGTAACCTGCTGCCCAGCGTGTATATGTTCCGGAGGAGCCCTTTTGCCCGCAGGCTCTGGCCCTTGGAACTCTAGCTGTGGCGGTAGCTGTATTTCCTTTTGCTGGTTGGACGGTTGCCTTCAATCGGGTCTTGGCTGTTAGGAAACCCCTGGGGTTCTGGTCACTGATGGATTTGACCTATTTAACGGCGACTCCAAGCCTGGTTGGGGTCCGTAAGCCCTGCCGGTTTGTGCTGGCTTCACTTCGCTCCCCGGTTCGGTACCGGCGTGCCACTGCCCGTCCTCGGTCCTACAGTTCTGCGTTGATCTGCCTCTCCTGCAGACGGCCACCACCGTCTGCCAACCTTGCTCTGGGTGCCCGGGCCACGTACCCGGACCCAGTCAGTTTGCTCCTCTACTACCACTTTACTCCTCACTCTTCCACTTCCCTAACTTCACTGCCTTCCCTTCCCGCCTCCAGGACTGTGAACTCCTCAGTGGGTGGGGCCAACCGCCTGGCTCCACCCCACCTGGTGTGGACATCAGCCCCTGGAGGGAGGCAACAAGGATTTTGTGTCTGGCTGATGTGCCTATCTCGGGGTGGGGGTGCATGTTGTAGTACCTGTGACGACCTGGCTAGTCCAGGGCGCCACACCATCAGTCTCTGAAAGTTGGTGAATGCTGTCAGGATTTAGGCGCAGACCTCCTCCTCAGTCCTGACAAAATCCTGCATGCATGATTGTGCTCTGTCTGATTTCCCTCACACAGTGAAATGTGAAGATCATGTTGTATAATTGTAAAGGGTTTGTTCAACTTTCAACATTTTTTCAAAAGGCAAGGCTGATATTAAATAAAAATGGAAGAATATTTACAACCTATGGATCGCATCGCCTCAGTGCAGGCCACTCCAACGGTTTATGCCAGGACTTGAAGTGATGGGTTTTTATTCTGGTAAAACCTCTTCCCCATATGTTACATAGATGTAGATCACAGGTGGCAGGTACATGTATGTCATGGCGATTGGGTGGACACAGGAGCTACGCATGTGGGAATATTATGGGAGATTGGCAATTATTGACTGATTCCAGCTCAATAAATTTAAATTAGTTTTTTTAGGTTCAAAGGTTATTTTATACCCCTGCTAGTCTCTGGAAAAAAACATTGAAGCTAGAAAATACACTTACGGCCGTATGCACACGTTCAGTATTTGAGTTTTTTTATCTCAGGATTTGTACCAGGAGTGGGTACAAAAATCCAGAAGTGGTGCCCGTGTTTTTTTTTATTCTACTTTTCCTCTGACTGTCCCACTCCTGGTTTTGGCTTATAAATACTGAGGTAAAAAATTCACCAAATACTCAACATGTGCACATGGCCTTACAGACACTGAGGTAAAAACTCACCAAATACGCAACATGTGCACGTGGCCTTAGGGCTGCTTCTCACTTGTGAGTTTCTCGCAGTAGAGCAATGCGAGAAAATCTCGCATTGGAATCGGACACATGTTAGTGAATGATTCAGCTCTCATCTGCGATTTATTTCTCAGTCCGAGTTTCTACTGCGAGTTTCTCCAATGCAAGTCTATGGGAGCGTGTAAATAATCGGATGTCACGGGACGGCACTCACACCATCCTAGTGACATCCGATTTTCTAAATACATTTCTCGCATGTTTCCTAAAACACTGGAAACGAGCGATGTCTCCCAATGTCTGTCAATCTATATTCTCTGTCAGTCGCTCTCCCTCTTGGTCTCTATTCTCTCTCTGTCGGTCCGTCAACAATCTCTGTCCCTCTCTCACAGTTTGTCGGTCATTTTCCCCTCCTCTCTCATACTCACCGTTCCCCGATCTCCGGCGCGGCACTACACGGCTTTCTCACTGCTGCGGCGGCTTTTACTATTTTGAAAAAGCCGGACGCTCATTAAACAATGTCACAAACCACCGGGGGGGGTCACTCAGAAATCCCCCGCGCTGGCTACCAGTACGTCACAATCGGGGGGTAACAAGTGGGGGGTCACCCCTCCTTTATACCTCCCGACCGACAGACAGAGCACGTGACGCGCTCTCTAGCGCCCCTCTTATAGTCAGGCCAATTATGGAATTGCCCGACAATAAGCAAGGAGGCCGCTATACTACTTATGCCGATTATTGAAGGGTCCCCGGTGAGAGTAGGGTATATATTCCCCCGACCTCCGCGGGCGGAATATATAATATCTTCCCGAATCTCACTGGCCTCCCCACAATAATCCTTGGCACAACTCGCTGCCACCAACCGCTTCACGGTAACTATTAGCCGAACACACAGACGTGGGATTCAAGATCGAGATAACAGAACAGCCCAAGATTAATTATATAATTTAATCGCCTAAAGCACACTAGAAACTACAATATATACAATAGGGAATCTACAGAATATACAGTTATGTCAGAGTACAGTTACAGTCAAAGCATGGGTTACAAACAGGCATACACAGTTCCAGCAGTTACCTTGTTGCGTCTGGCCACAGGGGGGCGCTGTAGACCAGGTTTCCAGGAACTCCCACAGATGTTTCCTGCACGTGCCCCCAGCGAGAAGAACCTTGGAAAATGGCCGAAGCAGGGTTATCAACCTGGGCAAATCCAGGTCTCCTCCTACCTTAGTGACCTCACGGGGAAGCACTGCCACTCCCCCTGCATGGATCAGAATTATCCAGAAAAGGGGATTTTGGCCATAACTGTGCCTGGGAGCGTCGTAGGCGGACGCCAATGCTCTCATTGTGACAGTTATGAATTTAGCTGCAGAACGAGGGGACTCATGACCTGTCTACGAGTTCCCATATGGCTGATATCACGTTTGGTGTGTTTCCCAATGTCCTACTTCCATAAAAAGGGTGTGCCAGCATCGTCCACATGCGGAGACACCATTGTTATGGTTGCCATATTTATCGGAGATATGGCTTGCGAGATATGAACCATTTTTTACTGGAGTCGTTCTGTCTGGCTATTTCCATAGCCTTGCTAACTAGCTAGCAGCTCCTACTACAGGGTGACGGCAGGGAGTCATCCTGTATCCATTGTCCTAAAGCCACCTAATTTCCATATCACAGGACATGGCCATGGATTTGTTGCTAAACCAGTTGTGTGAAGGGAAGGGGGTAGTGACACCAGGAGAGGGCTTCCTGACATGACTTGAATGTCATGATTTATCGTCATATCTCCGGATTTACCTCACACCTCCCCCCTTTTGAGGGCGCTAGGGGGCAGCACACTCCGGTGTTCCCCCGTGCGCCCGTCCGCGACCTCTCCTTGTCGGGACAGCCCGTCTGCGTTACCGTGGTCACGGCCCCTTTTGTGGCGAATGGTGAAGTTGTATTGCTGGAGCGCAAGGCTCCATCGCAACAATCGCCCATTCGTCCCAGAGACGGTGTGCAACCAGCTGAGGGGATTGTGGTCCGTCTCCACGATGAAGTGGCGCCCGTATAGATAGGGTTGCAGACGCTGCAGGGCCCACACTATGGCCAGGCACTCCTTCTCCATTGTAGAATAGGCCACTTCCCTTGGTAACAGCTTCCTGCTCAGGTACAGGACTGGGTGCTCTTGGCTCGCAGAGTCCACCTGGCTGAGCACCGCACCGAGGCCGAAGTCACTGGCGTCGGTCTGTACTACAAACGGCCGCGTGAAGTCGGCTGCCTGTAGCACGGGCGGGCTGGACAGGGCGTCCTTTAGGGCCCGGAAGGCTGTCTCGCAGTCCACTGTCCAATCGACTGCAGAGGGCAGCTTCTTCTTGGTGAGGTCCGTCAAGGGCTTTGCCAGGCTACTATAGCATGGAACAAACCTCCTATAGTACCCAGCGGTCCCCAAGAAGGACATCACCTGCTTCTTGGTCCTGGGGGTGGGCCAGGATGCGATGGCCCCCACTTTCTCAGGCTCGGGCTTCAGCGTTCCCCCACCTACCCGGTGACCGAGGTACTGGACCTCGCTCATGGCCAGCTGACACTTTCCCGGCTTGATGGTCAAACCTGCCCGGTGGATCCGCCTGAGCACCTGTGCTAGATGCTCTAGGTGGTCCTCCCAGGTGGGACTGAAGACGGCAATGTCATCCAGGTACGCGGCCGCGTACCCTTCAAGTCCCTTGAGCAGGGTGTTGACCATCCGCTGGAAAGTGGCAGGGGCATTCCTCATCCCGAATGGCATCACCGTGGACTCGTACAGTCCAAATGGGGTAATAAAGGCAGAGCGTTCCCTGGCCTTGCGAGTCAGGGGGATCTGCCAATATCCCCGGCTCAGATCCATGATGGTCAGGTACTGAGCCCCGGCCAACTGATCGAGCAGGTCATCGATGCGTGGCATTGGGTACGCATCGGCGACCGTGACAGCATTGAGCCCCCTGTAGTCCACGCAGAACCGAGTGGTTCGGTCCTTCTTAGGGACGAGGACTACAGGCGAGGCCCAAGCGCTGTTGGATGCCTGGATCACCCCCAGCTCCAGCATCTCGTCAATCTCCTGGCGCATGTGTTGCTGCACCTCCAGGGAGACCCGATATGCTGAACGCCGGATCGGGGGATGATCCCCAGTGTCCACGTGATGGACAGCCAAGTCAGTCCTTCCGGGCTGGTTGGTAAACAACCCCCGGAAGGGGTGTAGGGTGGCCCACAGCTGGGACCGTTGGTCCTCCAAGAGCTGGTGGCCAACCTCCACATCCTCAATGGATCCGCCTGCCCTAACCTGGGCTAGCATATCCAAGAGGGTTTCCGCTTCTCCCTCCTCGGGCAGGTTGCACACGGGGAGCGCACATGCCTCCCGCTCATGATGTGCCTTCATCATGTTCACATGGAAGGGCTTCCGCCTTCCACGGGCGGGGTCCAGGGTGACCAGGTACGTCACAGGGTTGAGCTGCTGGTACACGAGGTATGGGCCTTCCCAGGCTGCCTGAAGCTTGTCCTGTGGTACGGGGACCAGTACCCACACCCTTTGACCCACTTGGTAGGTCCTCTCACAAGCGTTCTGGTCGTACCAACGCTTCTGATCGGCCTGGGCTTGAGCCATATTGTCGTGTACCAGTTGCGTCAAGGCCTGCATTTTGTCCCGGAAGCGCATGACATACTCGATAACCGACACTCCAGGGGTGGCCAAATCCCCTTCCCAAGCCTCTTTCACCAGAGCCAGGGGGCCCCGCACACGTCGCCCGTACAGGAGCTCAAACGGTGAGAATCCTGTTGAGGCCTGTGGAACCTCCCGGTAAGCAAATAACAGGTGTGGGAGATACCGCTCCCAGTCACGCCCATGGGAGTCGACCAACATCTTAAGCATCTGCTTTAAGGTGCCATTGAACCGCTCGCACAGGCCATTAGTCTGTGGATGGTACGGGCTGGCCACCAGATGTCGCACCTGGACTTGCTTACAGAGGGTCTCCATCAGCTGGGACATGAATTGGGTCCCCCGGTCGGTGAGCATTTCCTGGGGAAAACCCACTCGGGAGAAAATCTCCAGCAATGCGGTGGCCACCTTGTCAGCCCGAATGGACGACAAGGCCACTGCTTCTGGGTACCGGGTGGCATAGTCCACTACCGTCAGTATGAAGCGTTTCCCGGAGCTGCTGGGGATGGCCAGCGGGCCGACCAGATCCACAGCCACCCTCCTGAAAGGCTCATCGATGATTGGCAGAGATACCAGTGGGGCTTTGGGGCGTGGCCCCGCCTTCCCCACTCTCTGACAGGTTTCACACGAACGGCAGTAGGCAGCCACATCGGTCCCCATTTTTGGCCAGTAGAAATGCTGGTTTAACCTGGCCTTGGTCTTAGCGATCCCTAGGTGTCCGGCCATCGGAATCTCATGTGCGATCCGCAACAACTCCGTCCGGAACGGATAGGGTACCACCAACTGTCGGTCCCTGGGCCACGCCTCCGGTGAACCCTGCTGGACCGTGGCCCGGTACAGCCGTCCTTGGTCCCAGACCACTCGCTCCGGGTCCGAGTCCGAGGGAGGCTGTGCCGCCTGCTCCTTTAGAGCTTTCAGGCTGTCGTCAGCTTCTAACGCTGCCTGAAACTCCTGACTAGATGTGGCCAGAATCGACGAGACTGTCACATCTTCAGTCAGTACCCCGGGACCTGTGTCCTGGCCTCCACCTGACTCGGCTGCCACTTGGTCAGAAGGGGAAGAGCTATCGGACCTCCGGGAGGCCCCTTGGCTTCCAGCACTCCCACTGCGGGTGACAGCGGCCACAGCCGCTGCGACCGTGGGTCGTGCCTGCTCCTCCTCCGTTCCTGACCAAGTCGCCGGTTCAGGCAGACCTACCTGGCTTCCTGACACCCCGGTTGTGGGGGAACCATGCACCGAGATCTTACCTGGGAGCACTTCCGCTCCTGGACCGGCCCCAATCTCACCTGCCTGTTCCCCTCCTGCAGCAACAGAACCCCGGTGTGAAATCTCTGGGGACCCCACATTTGCTGTGGTAGCCCCCACCCCACACACTGGTCCTCCCCCTGCAGCACCCTGCTCTCTGCTTATCCCTGCAGAGGGCAACAGATCCCAGCTCACAGGCTGGTTACTTGTAGAGGCATTGTCACACCTTTCTCTGACCCCCTCCCCTGTCACAGCTGCAGCTGCGTGTGTGTCTATGGTGTCTGTGCAAGCAGAAATATCAGAGTTCACTCCCTCCTCCCTTACATCATTCATAGATAACACATTAACATTGTCAGGAGTCATGTCAGCACTGGCTGAAGGTTCAGCCTGTGGGGCGGGGCCAAACTGGGAGGTTATTTGCCCCAAATCTGTCCCAAGTAGCACGTTTGCAGGGATCCGATCAGTTACCCCCACCTCCCTCACCCCTCGCCCTGCGCCCCAGTCCACATAAATGTCAGCAACAGGCAGCGCCGGGTCAATGCCTCCAATCCCGGAGACAGCGAGGGTTTTTCCAGGGATCAAGTCTTGGGGGGACACCATCTCAGGCCGCACCAGAGTCACCTCCGAGGCGCTGTCTCGCAGTCCTATGGTCACAGACCGGCCGACGGTGACAGGTTGGAAGCTGTCCAGGGACCTACCACCACCCCCACCCACACAATACACCTTGGGCGGCCCTTGGGACGGGGACGGAGCCGGGGCCTTGGGACGCTGAGGGCACATGGCCTTGAAGTGTCCAGGTAGGTTGCACTGGTGGCACCGTCTTGGCTCTGCCACGGGCCTGGAGAGGGGAGTTGAGGGGGACACCCCCTGCAGTCTAGGGGCAGGTGGGGCAGTCGCAGAGTTCATCTTACCCCCTCTCCAGGTGCTGCTGGTGGCTGCTCTCCTGGCTTCAGGAGCCCGATTGTTGGTGTAGTCATCTGCCAGGGCAGCTGTAGCCGTGGATCCCTTTGGCTTCTGGTCTCGGATGAACTGGCGGAGATCCTCAGGGCAGTTCCACAAGAGTTGCTCCGTGATGAACAAGTCCAGGATCTCCGGTCCGGTGGAAAGCTGCAGGCCTTGGGTCCAGTGGTCGGCAGCTCGGGCAAGTGCCCGCCGGTGGTCAGCCCAGGAGTCCTTTGGTCCCTTCTGTAGGCTCCGGAACTTCTTGCGGTAGGACTCCGGGGTGAGGTTGTACTGTTGGATCAGGGCCCGCTTGATGGTGTCGTAGCCCTGATCTGCCTCAGCAGGCAAGTCCCCAAGGATATCCAGGGCCTTACCCCTTAAACGGGGGGTCAGGTATTTGGCCCACTGGTCCTTGTTCAGATGGTGCTGCAAGCAAGTCCGCTCAAAAGCAGTCAAGAAAGAGTCCAAGTCTCCATCCTTCTCCAGCACTGGGAAGTCCTCAACACGGACCTTTGGAAGTTTGGTGTCTTGAAGGTCACGTGTGGCTGATGAGGGCCGGAGCTGAGCTAGCTGCAGCTGGTAGTCACGCTCTGCCTGGCGCTCTTCACGCGCTGCCTGCCGCTCTGCCCTGCGCTCTGCCATGAGTATCTCGTAGGTATCCCGGTCTCCAGCCTGGAGAAGGGCCATAGCCATTTGAAGAAGGCTATCCGAGCCTCCCAGGCTCGGTGGAATGGCACGTGGTGATCTGCGGCCCGCTGCGGAGCCTGGTGCTTCACTGTCCATTGCAGAGCGGAGGGCTGGCGTCTGGCTCGTTGAGGACCCTTGGGCGAGCTGCTCCTCATCTTGTCCAGCAGTGCCCGGTTGTGCAATGTCCTCGGCAGAACGGTTTTCTGGCGTCGAGCTCCTGGAGGGCTCGTGGACAACCTCCTCATCGTCTCTGGCCTGAGCATCGGCCATTCCTTTGGCTTTGCTCCTGGTGCTATCAGCCATTGTTGCAGACTTTGGTCACTGACACAGAACTGACACCTGATGCCTCCACACACCTTACAGTATCTGCACTCTGACACTCTAGTGTTGAGCTAGTCTGAAGACCCCAGCAGCCACAGCTGCTGCAGGCAGTCTTTAGTGTCTGGGAGTATGGGTCTCACACTCACACACACTATTATCTCGATCCCACCGCTATGCCACCAATATGTCACAAACCACCGGGGGGGGTCACTCAGAAATCCCCCGCGCTGGCTACCAGTACGTCACAATCGGGGGGTAACAAGTGGGGGGTCACCCCTCCTTTATACCTCCCGACCGACAGACAGAGCACGTGACGCGCTCTCTAGCGCCCCTCTTATAGTCAGGCCAATTATGGAATTGCCCGACAATAAGCAAGGAGGCCGCTATACTACTTATGCCGATTATTGAAGGGTCCCCGGTGAGAGTAGGGTATATATTCCCCCGACCTCCGCGGGCGGAATATATAATATCTTCCCGAATCTCACTGGCCTCCCCACAATAATCCTTGGCACAACTCGCTGCCACCAACCGCTTCACGGTAACTATTAGCCGAACACACAGACGTGGGATTCAAGATCGAGATAACAGAACAGCCCAAGATTAATTATATAATTTAATCGCCTAACGCACACTAGAAACTACAATATATACAATAGGGAATCTACAGAATATACAGTTATGTCAGAGTACAGTTACAGTCAAAGCATGGGTTACAAACAGGCATACACAGTTCCAGCAGTTACCTTGTTGCGTCTGGCCACAGGGGGGCGCTGTAGACCAGGTTTCCAGGAACTCCCACAGATGTTTCCTGCACGTGCCCCCAGCGAGAAGAACCTTGGAAAATGGCCGAAGCAGGGTTATCAACCTGGGCAAATCCAGGTCTCCTCCTACCTTAGTGACCTCACGGGGAAGCACTGCCACTCCCCCTGCATGGATCAGAATTATCCAGAAAAGGGGTTTTTGGCCATAACTGTGCCTGGGAGCGTCGTAGGCGGACGCCAATGCTCTCATTGTGACAGTTATGAATTTAGCTGCAGAACGAGGGGACTCATGACCTGTCTACGAGTTCCCATATGGCTGATATCACGTTTGGTGTGTTTCCCAATGTCCTACTTCCATAAAAAGGGTGTGCCAGCATCGTCCACATGCGGAGACACCATTGTTATGGTTGCCATATTTATCGGAGATATGGCTTGCGAGATATGAACCATTTTTTACTGGAGTCGTTCTGTCTGGCTATTTCCATAGCCTTGCTAACTAGCTAGCAGCTCCTACTACAGGGTGACGGCAGGGAGTCATCCTGTATCCATTGTCCTAAAGCCACCTAATTTCCATATCACAGGACATGGCCATGGATTTGTTGCTAAACCAGTTGTGTGAAGGGAAGGGGGTAGTGACACCAGGAGAGGGCTTCCTGACATGACTTGAATGTCATGATTTATCGTCATATCTCCGGATTTACCTCACAAACAATCTCGTATTCCCTGCTTTCCCCGCCCACAGGCGCCTATGATTGGTTGCAGTGAGACACGCCTCCACACTGAGTGACAGCTGTGTCACTGCACCCAATCACAGCAGCCGGTGGGCGGGTCTATACTGTGCAGTGAAATAAATAAATAAATAATTAAAAAAAATGGCGTGCGGTCCCCCCCAATTTTAATACCAGCCAGATACAGCCATATGGCTGAAGGCTGGTATTCTCAGGATGGGGAGCTCCACGTTATGGGGAGCCCCCCAGCCTAACAATATCAGCCAGCAGCCGCCCAGAATTGCAAAAACACAAACACATTCCCTCATTACCAATTTAATAAGCCCCAAAAAGCCCTCTATATCCGGCGTAATCCACGGACCTCCAGCGTCGCTTCCAGCATGAAGGTGACAGGAGCTGCAGAAGACACCGCCGCCCCGGTCACCTCCAAGCAGCAACTGAGGTGAGTAGCGCGATCGGCTGAGCTGTCACTGAGGTTACCCGCTGTCACTGTTGGAGGATCCAGCGGTGGCCGCGATTAACCTCAGTGACAGCTCAGCTGATCGCGCTACTCACCTCAGTTGCTGCTTGGAGGTGACCGGAGCGGCGGTGTCTTCTGCAGCTCCTGTCACCTTCATGCTGGAAGCGACGCTGGAGGTCCGTGGATTACGCCGGATATAGAGGGCTTTTTGGGGCTTATTAAATTGGTAATGAGGGAATGTGTTTGTGTTTTTTATTTCTAATAAAGGATTTTTTCATGTGTGTGTGTGTTTATTTACTGTAACTTACAGATTAATCATGGAGGGTGTCTCATAGACGCCTGAGATGATTAATCTAGGATTTAGTGGCAGCTATGGGCTGCCATTAACTCCTTATTACCCCTCCTTATTACCCCGATTTGCCAACGCACCAGGGCAAATCGGGAAGAGCCGGGTACAGTCCCAGAACTGTCGCATATAATGTATGCGGCAATTCTGGGCGGCTGCTGGCTGATATTGTTAGGCTGGGGGGCTCCCCATAACGTGGAGCTCCCCATCCTGAGAATACCAGCCTTCAGCCGTATGGCTTTATCTGGCTGGTATTAAAATTGGGGGGACCGCACGCCATTTTTTTAAATTATTTATTTATTTATTTCACTGCACAGTATAGACACGCCCACCGGCTGCTGTGATTGGGTGCAGTGAGACACCTGTCACTCAGCGTGGGGGCGTGTCTCACTGCAACCAATCATAGGCGCCTGTGGGCGGGGAAAGCAGGGAATACGAGATTGTTTAATGAGCGGCCGGCTTTTTCAAAATAGTAAAAGCCGCCGGAGCAGTGTGAACGCCGTGCAGCGCGGCGCCGGGGATCGGTGAGTATGAGAGAGGGCTGCTAACTTCAGTCACTCGGGGGATTAGTGGTCACCGGTGAGCCCTTCACTGGTGACCGCTAATCAGGACGCGGCACAGACAGAGCCGCAGCACGACAATGAAGTCGGGTTAAGTTCACCCGAGTTCATTCTGATTGTGCGGCTCTGTCTGTGTCTGCTGTCATCTGCCATTCAGCTCTGCTACATGGCTGTCTGTGTCTGCTGTTAGCGGCCATGTAGCAGAGCTGAATGGCAGATGACATAGTAAAAAATACGCATTACACACGCTAGTAAAATCATTAATTTATTCAGAAATAGCATCGCACTTGCGTTGCACTCGCACCTAACGTGAACTAAAATCAGCCAAGTTTTTTTCAGCCCAGTCGGACCGATTTTACTCGCATAGATGTGTTTCCACCCTTACAGACACTGAGGTAAAAACTCACCAAATACGCAACATGTGCACGTGGCCTTTCAAATACTGAAGTAAAAAAACTCCCCAAAGGCTATGTTCGCACGTTGTGTTTTTTACCGCGTTTCTGCAGCGTTTTTGGCAGCAGCGTTTTTGCGCAAAAACGCATGCGTTTTTGATTTCCAGCAAAGTCTATAGGAAAAGCAGAAATCCTGTCTGCACTTTGCTTTTTTTTTCTGCAGCGTTTAATTTGCATATTTGTGGTCAAAAACCATGCTGAAAAAGAAGCAGCATGTCAGTTGTTTTTGCCATTTCTGCAGCGCTTCCTTAACATTGGAGTCAATGAGAAATGGCAAAAAGCAACCAAAATCACAATTCCTGCGTTTTTCATGCTTTTTACCGGCTTTACAACTGCGTTTTTGGCTCCAAAAACGCATGCTTTTCTGGCCAAAAATTAATGGGTTCTAATGTTCCTTTACACACACACACAATAACCGAAAATTTAAATGTAAAAAAATAATAAACTTTAGCTATTTTTCTGTTAAAATGTGCATAACCACTATTATTACATTAAAATTGATAATTTCCCATATAATTTTATTAAAAGTTAATTTTATACTTTTTTTCTATTTTTTCATTCTTTTTGACTAATTCAACTTTATTTCTCAGTGTCTTAATCTCAAAAACGCATCTGCAGAAACGCAGGTGAAAACGTAGGTAAAAAGCGCTAAAAACGCACTAAAAACGCGGTAAAAACACATGCGTTTTTAGCGCTAAAAAATGGTCAAAAGCCATTTGGTCAAAAACCAAGGGAAAGAAAACGTGCAGAATAAACTGCAGGTACTCCGACACAACGTGCGCACATAGCCAAATACTCAACGTGTGCACGTGGCCTTAGAAATACTGAGGTTAAAAACTCACCAAATACTCAACATGTGTATGTGGCCTTACAAATACTGAAGTAAAAATCTCACCAAATACGCAACATGTGCACGTGGCCTTAGGCTGCTTTCACACATCCGGTTTATCCTTTGCAAAAAAAACGCAACCGTTTTTTTTTTTGCATAGACTTTCATTAGTGCCGGATTGTGTCGCATGGGCTTGCGTTTGGTCCGTTTTTTGACGTATGCGGCAGAATTAGCCGATGCGGCGGCCGGATGGAACGTTGCCTGGCACGTTTTTTTGTCCGGCAAAAAAAACCGCATCGGCTGGATGCGGCACGATTTGCAAGGCATGCCTATGGACGCCGCATGCGGCGTCCTGCGGCAAACACCGCATCCAGCCGCCGCATGCGTTTTTTCCACTGCGCAGGCTTAGTAGCGTGCCGCAAGTGGCAAAAACCGGACGGGCCGCATGTCAAAAATGTATGCAAAGGATGCGGTATTGTCGCCGCATCCGTTGCATAGGTTTTAGGGTGCGACCACACTTTGCTTTTTACCTGCTTTTTCAACTGCAGCGTTTAATGCCAAAATGGATGTGTTCTGCTTTTCAAGCAAAGTCTATGGGAATTTGGGTTTCTAGACCGCAAAACCCAAATGGCAAAAACAATTGACATGTCAATTGTTTTTGCCATTTGGGTTTTGCACTGCAAAGCTGAGTTTTTGACCAAAGTTCTGCAACAAAAAGGCTGCAGTTTGAACTGCATAGTGCGGACAAGAAACCCAAATTCCCATAGACTTTGCTTGAAAAGCAGAACACAACTATTTTGGCATTAAATGCTGCAGTTGAAAAAGCAGCAAAAAAGCAGGTAAAAAGCAAAGTGCGCACATAGCCTTAGGCTATGTGCCCACGTTGAGTTTTTTCATGCGTTTCTGCAGCGTTTTGAACTGCACCTTTTTAGGCTATGTGTCCACGTTGCTTTTTACCTGCTTTTTTGCTGCTTTTTCAACTGCAGCGTTTAATGACAAAATGGATGTGTTCTGCTTTTCAAGCAAGGTCTATGGGAATTTGGGTTTCTTGTCCGCACTATGCAGTTCAAACTGCAGCCTTTTTGTGGCAGAAATTTGGTCAAAAACTCTGCTTTGCAGTTCAAAACTCAAATGGCAAAAACAATTGACATGTCAATTGTTTTTGCCATTGCATTTAGAACTGCAAAGCAGAGTTTTTGCCCAAATTTCTGCCACAAAAAGGCTGCAGTTTGAACTGTATAGTGCGGACAAGAAACCCAAATTCCCGTAGACTATGCTTGAAATTGATTTTGCTCGCGTGTGCGACGCGTGTGTGTCGCGATTGCGATGCTAGTTTCCTGCAACATCTTAACTACATTAAATTGATTACACATGTGTCATTTATTTTACCTTTGGGAATGTGATGTCATCTGTTGAATATTTAATGAGCATAGTTCCTGCCACACTCGCAAATGTGAACGGTGGTGCGCGTGTGTGATCCTACTTTTAATCCCTTTCCATAGGAAATCATTGGGACAAATGGTGCGAGAAACTCGCAAAAAAGCAGCATGCTGCGATTTTTTTCTCGGTCTGATTTGGACTGAGAAAAAAAATCGCAAATGCGAGCTGAATCATTGACTAACATGTGTCCGATTCCAATGCGAGTTTTTCTCGCATTGCTCTACTGCGAGAAACTCGCAAGTGAGAAGCAGCCCTTACTTAGAGCCGGATTGGCCGGCTATGCTAAAACCGGAGGTGTGAAAGCAGCCTTAGGGTATGTGCGCACGTGTGCGTATTACATGCAGTTACGCTGCGTTCTGCACCGCAGCGTAACTGCCTGCGTCCTGCGTCCCCTGCACAATCTATGGAGATTGTGCAGGGGCCGTGCGCACGTGGCGTATTAGAACGCAGCGCTTCGGCTGCTGCCTGAAGCGTGCGTTCTAAGAAGTGACATGTCACTTCTTTCGTGCGTTCTGCATGCTGTCTATAGGGAGAGGCAGCATGCAGAGCGCACAAATCTGCCGGCACCATGCGCTTCAGAACGCAGCTTTTCAGGTGCGCTCTGAAGCGCACATTTTCGGTGCGGTGCAGAGCGCACACGTGTGCACATAGCCTTACAGATACTGAGGTAAAAATCTCACCAAATACGCAACATGTGCACGTGGCCTTAGAAATACTGAGGTAAAATCTCACCATGCATGTGGTATATATGCAGTTTTCAGCACCCAAAAAAACCATAGTGTTGTCAGGAAAAACACTACATACAGTACGGGCATTTTTTATTTGTTTTTTAAGCTGAAATACTCACTGTGTGCACATGGGCTAACATCATTTTTACTGCAAGGTGAAAGACTAAAAAAAGGCTGTATTTTTCTCTAGATTACCCTAGGACTTGAAGTGATGGGTTTTTATTCTGGGAAAACTCCTTTCCTGTACATTACATAGATGTAGATCACAGGTGTCAGGTACATGTATGTCATGGCGATTGGGTGGACACAGGAAGTACGCATGTGGGAATATTATGGGAGACCGTCAATTACTGACTGATTCCAGCTCAATAAATTTAAATGGGTTTTCCAGGTTGAAAGATTATTTTACACCCCTGCTAGTCTATGGGAAGAAAAACATTGAAGCTAGAAAATCCCGTGAAGGCCACGTGCACACGTTGAGTATTTGAGTTTTTTACCTCAGTATTTGTAAGCCAGAATTAGGAGTGGGTACAAAAATCCAGAAGTGGTGCTCGTGTTTCTATTAGGCTATGTGCGCACGTTGCGTTTTTACCTGCGTTTCCGCAGCATTTTGAACTGCAGCGTTTTAATTTTCAAGCAAAGTCTATGCGAAATGGGGATTTCTTGTGCGCACTTTGCTCTTAAAAACACAGCGTTTAATTTGCATATTTTTGGGCAAAAACTCAGCGTTTAAAGAAGCAACATGTCATTTGTTTTTGCCATTTGAGCTACGTTTTGCTAACATTGAAGTCAATGAGAAGTTGCAAAACGCATTTGTGATGCCCTGGACCCCAGGGGTCACAGGTAATAACACCTACCCCCTGTAGGTCACATACACGTCACCCGAAAGGGAGACCTGCCTCTCTCAGGTTCAGTAGAGCACACCAGGTGGGCGGAGTCAGGCGGAAAGACACGCCCACCGAGGAGACTACTGTCCTGAGGCAGGAAGTTCAAGGAGTTGAGTTTGTACAGTGACAGTGAGTGGTAGTGGAGCAGCTGTCAGGGACCCGGGTAGGAGCCTGGGCCCCCTTAAAACGTCAGGCAGGCAGACGGTGGTGGCCGCCTGCAGGAGTACCAGTACAGCAACCGACGGAACCGTACGGACCGGGCCTGGGTTGGAGCCCGCCGGTCCTGAACCGGGGAGTCAACCGTGCACCGGAACACCAGAAACCGGGTACTCAGACCCCGTCCTAGCTTAGAAGCCACTGAGTATAGGCAAATTGACTGATTGCTGGCTGGACCTCATGGGTTCATCCACACCCAAAGTCCCGAAAGAAGGCAAAAGCCCACCGAGACCGGGTGAGCGCCACCGCCAAGGGCCAAACACCCAACGGGCCAGCGCCTGCGGGCAACCGAGGGCTCCTCCGGCAGCTCAACGCCAGGGAGCAGGCTACCACTGCCCAGGCAGGAGAGCCGAAACACAACAACCAGAGGTGCACGGGAAAGGGGCCAACATCAACCCCACAGGGGACATCAGCAGCCGGCCGCGGGAACCGACCACATCCGAACTTTGGTTTACCAGTGACTCTGAGTGTGAATTAATCGTGAGTACACCAGTGCCATCCGGGCACGACACTACACCGCAGCACGGCACCCTGCACCCCGACAACGACATCATCGCTCCAAGTCCCCCACCGGGCCCCCGGACACACCGCCCCTACCCACGGAGGGGCTAACATCTAGGCTGCGGCCGCAACACCGATCCCGGACAAGCCCGCCTTCGCTCCAGCCGCAGCGGTGGTGCACCCCATCACCACAACCCGTGGGTGGCGTCACGACCCGTTAGACGACCGCGCGGCTCTGCCCGGCTGCGCGCCTCGTCCCACCACCACCCCACTGCCTCTCCCCTTTAACAGAGCGATGTGGCCCCGAGTCCAGAGGCGCTCGTGCCACCGACAACCCGAGCCCGGACCTCGAGCGGCTCGGCCCGAGCAGCGGAGAAGCAGGCCGGGCCCCTCTCAGGGCGGTACGCATCGTAGATCAAAATCCCAGCGTTTTACATGCTTTTTTGATGCTGAAAATATGCGTTTAGGACCAATTAATTCCATGCGGATATGTCCCTTTACACACACACAGTCCGACAATTATTTTTAAGACAATCCATAAATAAATGTAATTTTATGCATAAGTATTATCACAAACTTATCATTTTAATTAAAAAAAGCCAATTTTTGATTGATAATAATTTTGATATTTGTTATCATTTTATTCCGTTTTTTCATAGTGTTTGAATGTTTAAACTTTATTTAGTAGTGTCTATGTATTCAAAACGCATCTGACTTTAAGCAATGGAAAAGCATGTAAATCGTGCTAAAAACGCGGCAAGAACGCGGTAAATACGCACGCGTATTTATCACGTTTTTGTGGTCAAAACCAACTTTGGCAAAAACCATTTCTACCAGAGGATGTGATTAGAACTGCAACTACCTCGACGCAAAGTGTGAACATAGCCTTGTACTTTTCCTCTGATAATTTCCACTCCTGGTTTTGGCTTATAAATACTGAGGTAAAAAACTCACCAGATACTCAACGTGTGCACATGGCCTTACAGACACTGAGGTAAGAAACTCACCAAATACTCCTTGGTGCATGTTGCCTATATGCAGAGTTTTCTGCACCCAAAAACCATAGTGTTGACAGGAAAACGCTACATATGGTGCATGCATTTTTTATTTTTATTTTTTTTTTCAAGCTGAAATACTCAACTTGTGCACATGGGCTAACGTCACTTTTTACTGCAAGCTGAAAGACCAAAACAGGGTGTGTTTTTTTTCTCTATATTACCCCCTGCAGACAGCTATTAGGCTGTGTGCACACATTGCGTTTTTTCATACGTTTCTGCAGCGTTTTGAACTGCAGCGTTTTAATGCCAAAATGCATGCGTTTTGATTTACAAGCAAAGTCTATGAGAAATTGTGATTTCTTGTGCGCACAATGCAGTTAAAAATGCAGCGTTTCAGTTGCTGAAAATTTGGCAAAAACTCAGTGTTTTAAGAAGCAACATGTCAATCGTTTTTGCCATTTTGGCAGCATTTTGCTAACATTAGAGTCAATGAGAACTTTCAAAACGCAGCCTAAATCAAAATTCCAGCGTTTAACATGCTTTTTGATGCAGAAAACATGCTTTTTTTAACAAAATAAATGTAAGGAAAATTTCCTCCTATAAATGGATGACCGGAGACTTCTGAGTTCGTCCATGTAAAAAGCTTTATTTATCTCATATATATGAGGAGACAATCTCAGAGGTGCATCACCTCCAAAAATCAATGAGAGAATGTCTGACTTTTGTAAGTTACATAATTATTCATTCAAGGCCAAATTACAACACTACATATCACACTGTCCTTGAAGTGCACATCTGGAGATGTAGTGTACTGAGGCACCTGTCCTCCCAGGAGAATTTACTGCTGATCTTTATCATCCAGATGCTCGTTAAGGCTAAGTTCACATTTCCGTTGTTTTGCATCAGTCACATGCGTTGCTTGACGCATGTGACTGATGCGTTGTACAACGGATGACAACGGATGACAAAGAAAAGAATTTCATTGTCGGACTCCGTTGTGTGCGGGGGGCGGAGTTCGGGGGCGGAGCTGAGGACGTCAGTGCCGCGGTCTGCATGGCTGGGGACAGGTGAGTGTGTGTGTGTGTGTGTGTGTGTCTACATGCGTGTGTACATGCGGAGTGCGGGAGGGGGCGGAGCGCGAGGGGGTGGAGCCGAGCGGGGCCGTGGAGCTGAGGACGTCAGTGCCACGGGGACTGCAGGGCTGGGGACAAGTGAGTGTGTGTGTGTGAGAGTGTGTGTGTGTGAGTGTACACATGTGGAGTGCGGGAGGGGGCGGAGCCGAGTGGTGAAGTGTCGGCCTCCTTGCACACTGTATCCAGGGTAAATATCGGGTAACTAAAAGCAAAGCACTTTTTGCTTGGTTACCCGATATTTATCTTGGTTACCAGCATACACCGCTTAGCGCTGGCTCCCTGCACCCGTAACCACTGTAAATATTGGGTAACTAACCAAAGCGCATTGCTTGGTTACCCGATGTTTATCCTAGTTACAGGGGCAGGGAGCCAGAGAGAGCATGCGCAGCAAAATCCTACGGATCGCGCTGCTCAAAAAACGTTACAGGCTGCGTTGCTCCCGCCCGGCGGTCAATTAAAAAATGACTGACCGCGACGCAGCGGATGCAACGCAGCATCATCAGTCGCAATCCGTCACTAATAGAAGTCTATGGGGAAAAACAGGATTCCTGCAAAATATTTTGCAGGATACCGTAATTCCTCTAGGCGACGGATTGTGACTGATGCAAAACAACGGAAGTGTGAACTTAGCCTAAAAGGACAGAAGTGAGTAAATAATGAATACTGATAGTTAAGACTACTTATAATATATTGCTTATAAGGAATAATAAGAAGTCATTAAAATTCTTATGACAATAAACGCATGCGCTTTTGACTTTATAATAAGGCCATGATATATCCCTTTACACACACACATAGTCTGACAATTAAATTAATGAAAATCCATAATTTAACATTATTTTATGCATAAATATTATAACACAGTTATAATTTTAATAAAATTAGCTATTTTGTGCATGATTTTAATCATGATATTTGTTATCATTTTTTCCCGTTTTTTTCATAGTGTTTGAATGTTTAAACTTTATTTAGTAGTGTATTTGTATTCAAAACGCATCTGACTTTAAGCAATGAAAAAGCATGTAAATCGTGGTAAAAACGCGGCTAAAACGCGGTAAAAACGCAAGCGTTTTTACAGCGTTTTTGTGGTCAAAACCAAATTTGACAAAGACAATATCTGCCAGAGGATGCGTTTAGAACTGCAAGAAACTCAGCGCAAAGTGCGCACATAGCCTTATGCCAGAGTTTCATCAAATAACATGCTGTATATGTTGCTAATCTAGCTGAATACTATACGCTACCCCAATGCCCCTGATGGCAGCAACAAATAATGATTTGAAGAAACGCGTAGGCTAGCACATCCAGCACTTATGTTTGCACAGCACATAGTACAGCACTAAGCTTCACGGCACGCAGCAGCATGGTCTAATCGCCATTACTAAATCCTTAGCATATGCCATGCGGACATCCCCGGGCATCTGTAGGAGGGAGATACACTCCAATATTGCGCCATTGCAGTAGTTCCAACAGTGGTTTATTAAATAGGACCGTGTGCAGCATTTAGATCACAAGATTGTTGGGCATACTAATAAGCTATACGTACATATCTTTATGGGGACACTAATTGTCTGCACAAATCTGCCACAGATGGACAGAGGATAAAATTCTCCAGCCATAGGCCATATTGACATTAATAAATCGATCAATGATAGCGTCTTGCTTGGCTAACCTGCTGCAAAATACATGCAATTTAGTTCACGATAAAGCAAGCACGGCACGTCTTTATTGTCACTGGTGTCATATATAGGGCACTATAGGTAGATTAATCATTTTAAAACTTTAATAAAGAATAATAATCTTTATTTATATAGCACCAACATATTCCGCAGCGCTTTACAATTCAGGAGGATCGTATACAAGCAAGTAACAGTTATGGAAAATACAATATTTAGAGGGAAAAAAAAAGACAACCCTGCTTGTGAGAGCTTACAATCTACAATGAGATTGTGGTGGGGGAGGGCAAGGTACAAGTGCTTATTTACAATGACAATCCAGCCATCTCAAGGAAATGGGGGATAGATAATGGTTTCCTGGACCAGTTGCCCAGAACCTTGAGATGCATTTGGGTGCCATGGAGTTTGACGTGGAGTTATGTTGTGAGAAGTTGTAGAGGGGCTATGTGAATTTAGTTTGGCTAGGGAGTGTGATAGGCCGCCCTAAAAAAAGATGCGTTTTTAGGGTGCGTCTGAAGCTGAGGAAGTTGCGATTTGTCCTAACTCTTGGGGTAGAGCGTTCCAGAGGGTTGTTGCAGCTCAGGAGAAGTCTTGGATCCGGGAGTGAGAGGTTCAAATTAGTGTGGATGTTAGTCGAAAGTCATTTGCAGAGCGTAGAGAAGGGGTGGGGTGATAGACAGAGAGGAGGGTGGAGATGTAGGGGGGTATTTTAAGAATATATTTTAAGATTAAACTCCATCTTAGGCCTCTTTCACACGTCCGTGAAAATCACGCACGTTTTTCTCGGACATGTCAAAGGTGCGTATTGCCCTCCATGTGCCGTGTTTATGGCACACGTGTGTTCTCCATGTGGTATCCGTGATAACACACGGAGAACATGAACTTTCTACTCACCTGTCCCTGGCGTTGCTTTCCCTGGCGTTGCTGTCCCTGGCGGTGATCTATGGTCTCCGCTCTGCCGAATCCCCGCTGCTGCTGCTTCAGGCCCGCAGTGCAGTGAATATTCATGAGCATAATGAGCGGGGGTCGGAAGCAAGTGACAGCAGCGGCAGAGACGGCAGCGCTGGAGAAGGTAAATATAGAAATTCTTTTTATTTCACAGGCACGTGTGTTTTCTCCGGTGCGTGTCACACGGATCACATCCGTGCAGTCCGTGTGCGGTCCATGTGACACCCATGGTGCCAGAGAAAAATGGACATGTCTGTGTGTGGAGAACACGGGCACACGTATGCTCCACAAGGACACACAGTCCATGGCAAAACACGCATGTGAGCGCAGACCCATTGATTTTAATGGGTCTACGTGTGCCCGTGTCTCCGGCATGTGAGGAAACGGACCAAACAAGTACCAGAGACACAGACGTGTGAAGGAGGCCTTATGCTTAGCAATGAAACACATTCTATATTTGGAGATTATTGTTTATACACATTTATTGGACATCCCTAGATGACCAAATTGAAGGAGTAACGCCATTTTTCAATAAAACCAATCTTTATTTGAACATATTTTTTAAAAATATTTTAGCAAAAAGGTACCGTATAGAAGAGAGACACGGACAGGAAAATAATTAGATCCCTATATTAGTGACTGGGATATTTATACCCAGGCAGGTGAATGTATATCTGATTACAGCCAAAAACCGAATATTAAATGGGCTAACAAATGGATCTAGTGATCATAACTGTATTGATGCCAGTATAACATATTCATTGCTGCACAATTTCCCACATATATAATTTTGGTACAAGTATCATATATCATATGGACCAAAAACAGACTCTGCGGCTCCACCTGCGTTTTTCATCTGCAGTGCATAGATTTTTTCATGCATTTGGAGATTATTGTAGACACAGTGAAACCTGTAGTCAGCTAGTGCTGGTTACTGGCCTGACATTGATCAGTAGGTAATCCAGGTGATACACTCATGCATATGTGTACCTACCTGCAGCAGTCGCCCCAGGGACACCACTCCACCTTCAGGGACGCCACAGGGTCTTCACTTTGGTATTTCTGGCAACAGGTATGTTGGTTTTGTATATGTATGAGTCGTAACGCCACTCACGGTTTGCGGTCAGGATTATGGGTGACGGCCACTGCAGGTTTAATGAGCGTCTGGGGCTGATGGAGTCTACAGTCGGGCGGTGTGGCCTCCCGTGAGTGAGGCTGGCCCCAGGGGCTCGGGTGTGTAGAACAGAAGGTCCCAGAATAACTCAGTCTCAGTCCGGAAAGTCTGTCAACTTGTTTTTACTCACTGTTAGATGTTTTGTGAGGTACCCGGGCAATGCTGAGATTAAACCAGGAGAAACCAGGTATCCTTTAGGCCGGTCTAAGGGTAACCGTTAACTCGCCTTCCTAGCACTTCTTGTTTCGGATAACCCCTGACTTGAAGTACCGTGGGATTCATCCAGGGAAGTCGCTACTGCCTTTTCTCCCCTTTTTGGCCCGTTTGCCGGCAGCGTGGACCAAGGAAGATGGCTCCAGGCTCAATCCTCCTTATGGGCCCCCTCGTTGCTGCTGAGGCTCGGACACTAGATGGTTGGTGAGGAACTTGTAGATCCCCTCACCGGCAGGTTTAGCAAATCAATAAATGGACGTCTACTCTAGGGACCTGTTCCCCGTGCGGGCCTAGTCACCAGGAGTCCCCGTAGTCGACCGACTGACTCCCTCAACGTTATTCTGACTGACTTGACTGGTAACCGTTCTCCCCCGCTAACGGCTACTTCACGTGCAGGGTCTGACTAGAGTGTGCGCGCAACTGCATCTCCTAGCAACCGCACTCACTGCTACCAGACTGGCTCTCCTCCTACTTTCCTGACAGCCTCTGCAACCTTAGCTTCCAGCCCCTCCTCTACACCCCTTGATGAGATGTGGAGGCAAGCCCCCTCTTGGGTCTGCCCAAGGGTCCCTTTCTCAAGGTGTGGGAGACCTGGTTGCTATGTGTCTGTGCATACACACCCTATTCCAGCCTTCAGGATTACCTGGAAGTACTGCCCCAGCATGGGTGCAGTTATCAGTGGTGCCTGACCAGGTCAGGAGTGCCACATTCCCCCTTGGTTATCAACGGCATGTCCTCGGGCTGCAAAGACAAAAAAAGAGTAAATACAACTTTTCCCACACAGGGGAGTTATTTACATTTAAACATACCAGGTACCATTCCACCACCACCCACCACCCACGAGTTCTGGACCCACCCAGCAACTTCCAGGAGGCAGATCACCGGTCCCTTTGGTGACCAGGTCTGGGCCATCTGTATCCCAGACCTTTCCTCCAATCTTCCTCTCCTGAGGATGGTGGTGTAGGGTAGGCCCCATAAACAGACATACCAGCTTCCGTGTGTTGGAGAGCAGGCCTCATAAACAGGCGTGCTCCCTGGTGTTGGAGAGCAGGCCCCATAAACAGGCATGCTCTCTGGTGGTGCAGAGCCATGCCCCATAAACAGGCACACTCTGAGGGTTAGTACCACTGAGGTCACTTTTTACAATGCGAGAGTTTGTGGTTATAGCCAGTTCATAACCAGTGGTCTATTTTTAAAGTGCACATAACCAGGTGCTAAAGAATATTTTCAACAAGTTCTCACAACAGTCCTTGCGGGCACAATCTCTTGAACGTTACTTAACTGGTCATAACAAAAAAAACAAACACTTTTCAACTAGAAAGATTTTCTTAATGGATTTTCTAGATAGACTTCCTCCTACCAAGGTCAGTGATTGGCACTTCAGTGCACTGGTCCTTGGAGGTAGTCTTTTGGGCGTCCCCTAGTGTTGGTGACTCTGGGAACCTGGTAGAAGCAGTGGGGATGGAGTCTGAACTCACTAAGGTTTCCCTTGGACACTGTACCACGTCCAAGGCAAACCAGCCTCTCTCTCCCATATGCCTTGTGTACTCCACTACATCCCCCACATATACAGTGCCTACAAGTAGTATTCAACCCCCTGCAGATTTAGCAGGTTTGATAAGATGCAAATAAGTTAGAGCCTGCAAACTTCAAACAAGAGCAGGATTTATTAACAGATGCATAAATCTTACAAACCAACAAGTTATGTTGCTCAGTTAAATTTTAATAAATCTTCAACATAAAAGTGTGGGTCAATTATTATTCAACCCCTAGGTTTAATATTTTGTGGAATAACTCTTGTTTGCAATTACAGCTTATAATCGTCTTTTATAAGACCTGATCAGGCCGGCACAGGTCTCTGGAGTTATCTTGGCCCACTCCTCCATGCAGATCTTCTCCAAGTTATCTAAGTTCTTTGGGTGTCTCATGTGGACTTTAATCTTGAGCTCCTTCCACAAGTTTTCAATTGGGTTAAGGTCAGGAGACTGACTAGGCCACTGCAACACCTTGATTTTTTCCCTCTTGAACCAGGCCTTGGTTTTCTTGGCTGTGTGCTTTGGGTCGTTGTCTTGTTGGAAGATGAAATGACGACCCATCTTAAGATCCTTGATGGAGGAGCGGAGGTTCTTGGCCAAAATCTCCAGGTAGGCCGTGCTATCCATCTTCCCATGGATGCTGACCAGATGGCCAGGCCCCTTGGCTGAGAAACAGCCCCACAGCATGATGCTGCCACCACCATGCTTGACTGTAGGGATGGTATTCTTGGGGTCGTATGCAGTGCCATCCAGTCTCCAAACGTCACGTGTGTGTTTGGCACCAAAGATCTCGATCTTGGTCTCATCAGACCAGAGAACCTTGAACCAGTCTGTCTCAGAGTCCTCCAAGTGATCATGAGCAAACTGTAGACGAGCCTTGACATGACGCTTTGAAAGTAAAGGTACCTTACGGGCTCGTCTGGAACGAAGACCATTGCGGTGGAGTACGTTACTTATGGTATTGCCTGAAACCAATGTCCCCACTGCCATGAGATCTTCCCGGATCTCCTTCCTTGTTGTCCTTGGGTTAGCCTTGACTCTTCGGACAAGCCTGGCCTCGGCATGGGTGGAAACTTTCAAAGGCTGTCCAGGCCGTGGAAGGCTAACAGTAGTTCCATAAGCCTTCCACTTCCGGATGATGCTCCCAACAGTGGAGACAGGTAGGCCCAACTCCTTGGAAAGGGTTTTGTACCCCTTGCCAGCCTTGTGACTTTCCACAATCTTGTCTCTGATGGCCTTGGAATGCACCTTTGTCTTTCCCATGTTGACCAAGTATGAGTGCTGTTCACAAGTTTGGGGAGGGTCTTAATTAGTCAGAAAAGGCTGGAAAAAGAGATAATTAATCCAAACATGTGAAGCTCATTGTTCTTTGTGCCTGAAATACTTCTTAATACTTTAGGGGAACCAAACAGAATTCTTGTGGTTTGAGGAGTTGAATAATAAATGACCCTCTGAATAAACTTTTCACAATTTAAAAAAAAAAGAAAAAAAGAAATAACATTCTTTTTTGCTGCAGTGCATTTCACACTTCCAGGCTGATCTACAGTCCAAATGTCACAATGCCAAGTTAATTCCGAATGTGTAAACCTGCTAAATCTGCAGGGGGTTGAATACTACTTGTAGGCACTGTAGATCACGACCAGGGTGACTCCGCATTAGGTGGGATTGTACGTCCAGCCTGCACACGAAGATCCCCTCCTTTACTCCGGCCTCCACTATAAAGCCATACCCTGTGCGGCAGTTAAATTCTTCCACTACCCCACGGTGGAGGGGACCTCTAGCCTGGTGTCTGGCCCACCGCAGGGACTGCTTTTCCTGCAGGTCCCGGGCTTCCACTGGCTCTCTTTCTGGGGTGGGCTTCTCAAGGGGGTGTCTGGCTCTTACACGACGCTGCTCTCTGCGGGCTGGTCTCCGCATTACCATCACCTGGTCATCTGCAGGCAACCAGGTAACATACATGCTGGGACTATATGCTACCAGTTCTTCCTCCCTGGCAGGAGGTGCTGCGACCTCTTCCGGTCGTTGGGGGAACAGCAGCACGACCTCCTGGCCTCCCTCTCTCTCAGAGGGTGCTGCGTCCTCCGGTCGGCTGGGTAGCAGCTCTGGGGATGAGCTTTCAGCAGCCAGGCAGGACGATTAATCCCTCTCCAGTGGAGAGGGTGCTGTGACCACTCCAGGTCAGGATGGCAGCTTGGGGATCAGATACCTCTCCACCAGGTGTTCTGGGTACAGAGCAGTCAGTTCTCTCTTTAGCCGAGCTAGTTCTTTGTCCACTTCAGGTCGGAGCGCAGGTGCTGGTTCCCCAGTCGGCGACTGGGGCGCTGTGACCACCTCTGGTCTAGGGGCAGAATCTGGATCCCCAGTCAGCGACTGGGGAGCTGTGACCACCTCTGGTCGGGCAACTGGGACAGGAGGTGTTGCGGCCTGGTCTGGCCGTGGGTGTCGCATCTGGTGTTGCATCGGGGGTCGCACCGGACGTCGCATCGGGCATCGCATCGGACATCGCACCAGACATCACATCAGACATCGCATCAGGCATCGCACCAGACATCGCCCCGGCTTCCGATGACAATGCCGGTGGGGTCAGCATACCAGGTGGAACAGGGACGGTTTTACACTCACTCAGATTTATGCTGGAGACATCCCGTAGCAGGGTCGCTACTGCTGACGATGACTCCAGTTGAGCGTGGGCAGTGCCTCCAGGTGGGCTTCGCTGCACTGACAACCGTAGGTTTTTAATTGCCATTATCATCTCCTTCGTCCAAGCGACTATCTCTCGCCTGCTCTGCTCTTCCATACCGTCGGCAATTCTTCCCACTTCTGCCTCCAACTCCTCTGCAGTAATGGGCCTGGTCCATCCGGGCTCCTTGTTGTCACCTTCCGCTGACGCCATCCTGTCTCTGTCGTTGCTCATCAGGTTCCGGTCACACTTTTGTCTTAGTTTCGTTTTTGGTTGTTCTCCTCCCACAGGACTGGGACATCCCCGCAGTCCGGGGACAGATCCGTCCCCATCTTCTCCTTCAACTATGTCAGAGCGCTTTTCCCATGCTGGGTCAGCCACTCATCTTCGTGGGCGGTTACCTTTTCTTCTGCGCGGGCTGCAGCTTTTAAAACCGCATGCTTTTAACGATGACAAAATGGCGGCGGTTCAAATTTTTCGATCGGACCACTGAGGCACACTGTCACCTGTCTAAACAGGTCTAGTCCTTGATCCTGTTCGTGACGCCAGAACGTGTGTAGCCCACCTGGAGCAGTCGCCCCAGGGACACCACTCCACCTTCAGGGACGCCACAGGTCTTCACTTTGGTATTTCTTTGTTGGTTTTGTATATGTATGAGTCGTGACGCCACTCACGGTTTCCAGTCAAGGTTATGGGTGACCGCCACTGCAGGTTTAACGAGCGTCTGGGGCTGATGGGGTCTGCAGTCGGAAGGTGTGGCCTCCCGTGAGTGAGGCTGGCCCCAGGGGCTCTGGCATGTAGAACAGCAGATCCCAGAATAACTGAGTCTCAGTCCGGAAAGTCTGTCAACTTGTTTTTACTCACTGTTAGATGTTTTGTGAGGTACACGGGTGATGCTGAGATTAAACCAGGAGAAACCAGGTATCCTTAAGCCGGTCTAAGGGTAACCGTTAACTCGCCTTCCTAGCACTTCTTGTTTCGGATAACCCCTGACTTGAAGCACCGTGGGATTCATCCAGGGAAGTAAGTCGCTACTGCCTTTTCTCCCCTTTTTGGCCCATTTGCCGGCAGCGTGGACCAAGAAAGATGGCTCCAGGCTCGATCCTCCTTATGGGCCCCCTCGTTGCTACTGAGGCTTGGACTCCAGATGGTTGGTGAGGGACTTGTAGTTCCCCTCACCGTCAGGTTTAGCAGATCAATAAATGGAAGTCTACTCTAGGGACCTGTTTCCCGTGCGTGCCTAGTCACCAGAGTCCCCGTACTCGACCGACTGACTCCCTCAGCGTCTTTCTGACTGACTTGACTGGTAACCATTCTCCCCCGCTAACGGCTACTTCACGTACAGGGTCTGACTAGAGTGTGCGTCTCCTAGCAACCGCGCTCACTGCTACCAGACTGGATCTCCTCCTACTTTCCTGACAGCTTCTGCAACCTTAGCTCCCAGCCCCTCCTCTACATCTCTTGATGAGATATGGAGGCAAGCCCCCTCTTGGGGCTGCCCAAGGGTCCCCTCTCAAGGTGTGGGAGACCTGGTTGCTATGTGTCTGTGCGTACACACCCTATTCCAGCCTTCAGGATTACCTGGAAGTACTGCCCCAGCATGGGTGCAGTACTCAGTGGTGCCTGACCAGGTCAGGGGAGCCACACATAAGCCCCATTGTCATTCAATCTGCTGCTTTTCCATGAGGAATCTGCGCAAATAACAAGCAATCACTTTACAAATCTGCATTATGTTCATTATTCCACCAGATTTGATCCCCTTGATGTGAATGAGACATAAAAGACCCGAAACCTGTCCATCAGTCACTGAAAGTTGGTGAATGCTGTCAGGATTTAGGGGCACTTTGCACACTACGACATCGCAGCCCGATGCTGCGATGCCGAGTGCGATAGTGCCCGCCCCCGTCGCAGCAGCGATATGTGGTGATAGCTGGCGTAGCGAAAGTTATCGCTACGCCAGCTTCACACACACACTCACCTGCCGTGCGACGTCCCTGTGGCCGGCGACCCGCCTCCTTGTTAAGGGGGCGGGTCGTGCGGCGTCACTGCGACGTCACACGGCAGGCAGCCAATCAGAGCGGAGGGGCGGAGATGAGCAGGATGTAAACATCCTGCCCACCTCCTTCCTTCCGCATATCCTACGGAAGCCGCGGTGACGCTGGTAGGAGAGGTTCCTCGCTCCTGCGACTTCACACACAGCGATGTGTGATGCCACAGGAGCGAGGAACAACATCGGACCGTCGCGTCAGCGTAATCATGGATTACGCCGACGCTGCACCGATGATACGATTACGACGCTTTTGCGCTCGTTAATCGTATCATCCAGCCTTTACACACTGCGATGTCGCATGCGATGCCGTAAGTGCGTCATTTTCAATTTGACCCCACCGACATCGCACCTGCGATGTCGCAGTGTGCAAAGTGCCCCTTAGGTGCAGAACTACTCTTTAGTCCTGCCAAAATCCTGCACGTATGATTGTGCTCTGTCTCATTTTCCCCACACAGTGAAATGTGAAGTTCACGTTCAAGTTCAAGTTTGTTCACCTTTCAACTTTTTTTTTCAAAAGGCAAGCCTGGTTATTAAATATAAAATGGAAGAATATTTACAATCTCCCAATGCCCCAGTGCAGGCCACTCCAACGGTTTATGTCAGGACTTAAAGTGATGGGTTTTTATTCTGGGAAAACCCAATCCCCATACGTTACGTAGATGTAGCTCACAGGTGGCAGGTACATGTATGTCATGGCGATTGGGTGGAAACAGGAGCTATGCATGTGTGATTATTGGGGAGACCAGCAATTACTGACCCATTCTAGCTCCATAAATTTAAATGGGTTTTCCAGGTTCAAAAGGTTCTCAAACCTTCCCCTGCTCCAGCACCAGATCTCCACTACTGCACCAGTGATAAAGGTGCAGCAGTGACATCACCGCTACAGCGCTCGTCACCGCTACAACCAATCCACTTAGGTCAGCGGCTTGGCCAATATGGACGGCTCGATCTGCTAGAGCTCACTGACTGGCTGCTGTGATGTCAGCTGTAGTGGTAGTCGTGACCAGAGCAGCATCATGTGGAAGCAGGGGAAATAAAAAGAGTTCCAGCTCAGTTTGTTATTTTATACTCCTGTTAGTCTATGGGAAGAAAAACATTGACGCTAGAAAATCCCTTTAAGGCCATGTGCAGACGTTGAGTTTTTGAGTATTTTCCCTCAGTATTTGTAAACCAAAATTAAGAGTGGGTACAAAAATCCAGAAGTGGTGCTGATTAGTGATGAGCGAGCATGCTTGTCACTACTCGGTACTCGCACGAGTATCGCTGTACTCGGGCTGCTCGGCGGGGACCGAGTAATCTCGCGATACTCGTGCTGTACTCGTGGTCTTCATTTCTGCATGTTGGCGCTCTTTTGAGAGCCAGCCCTCATGCAGGGATTGGCTGGCAGACCACTGCAATGCCACAGCCCTGTTAGTTGTGGAATTGCAGTGATTGGCCGGCCTGCACAGCGTGACCGAGCCTTTATATCGGCCGGCGCGCTGTGCTCTGCTCACAGCTATCCAGACAGTGAGTGCAGGGAGAGTGTCGCTGATTCAGGGAAAGCTTTGCGGCCCTTTATAGCTTTTTCAGTTGCAGGGCTGCAAACAGTGTGACCAAAAGTCCTTATCAGGACTATTCTAGTTGTATACAGGCAGGCAGGGTATAGCCAGGTCGGAGTACAGTAGCAGAGTCCTTCTCAGGACTATTGTTGCTATATACAGGCAGGGTATAGCCAGGTCTGAATACAGGCTAGTGACCAAAAGAGTCCTTGTCAGGACTATTGTACCAGTATACAGGCAGGCAGGCAGGCAGGGTAGTGGTGACCGTATACCAGCCTTCATCATATCTGGGGCTGGTGTACACAGTGTAAAACAGTCCAGATAGTGTCTGACTTGTCTGTAATTGTCGCTCCCCAAAAAAACCTGTTAGGTTCTTATTGCGTCCGTGCTTGGTTTTTAAAACCGCACGTGTGTGCCTGTTGGTGGCAGCGTACAGGTGCACTTGTGTGCAATTTCCAGAAACTTTTATATAACGCACAAGTAGTGAATATACACGTCAGCAGTGCACAGCATTGCAAAATGCGCAAGGGCATTGGCAAGGAACAAGGAAGTGGACGTGATGGTGGTGCAGGCAGAGGCCGAGGTCGTGGGCAAGCTCTAATTTCGCCACAACAAAGGGCCACATCTAGTCGCTCGCACGTCCTGTCCCAAATTCTTGGGGACCGCAGCAGTACACCGCTCTTGAACCAAGACCAGTGTCAACAGGTTGTTAGTTGGATAGCAGATAATGCTTCCAGTCAGATTGGCACCACCACAAACACTCTGTCTTCCACACGGTCAAGTGTCAGTAGCCGTGATACTGCACCGCACATTTCTGAACCTGATCCTCCTTCCTACCACCAGGCTGAGTACACGTTCTCCTCGGACATTAATGATCCCACACTTGGACACTCGGAAGAGCTGTTCACGTTTCCATTCACACATTCTGGCCTCTCGCCAGCTCATATTGAAGTGGGTCATGAGGAGATCGTCTGTACAGATGGCCAAATATTTGAGCAGCCACGTTCTCACGAAGTTGGCAACGTGTCTCAACAAGTGGTGGACGATGATGAGACACAATTGTCAGCAAGTCAGGAGGAGGAGCAGGGTGCGGAAGAGGAAGACGACGTGGTGGATGATCCAGTAACTGACCCAACCTGGCAGGAGGATATGCAGAGCGAGGACAGCAGTGCACAGGGGGAGGGAGGCGTAGCATCACAACAGGCAGTAAGAAGCAGGGTGGTGGCCCCAGGCAGAAGTCAGGCAACCGTTCCCCGGAACAACACGACGACACAAGGTGCCTGTACAAATGTTAGGTCTTCCCGAGTCTGGCAGTTTTTTAAGTTGGATCCAGATGATTCAAAAAAGGCCATTTGCAACACCTGCCGTGCCAGCATCAGCAGGGGTACCAAAACTAGCAGCCTGACCACCACCAGCATGATCAGGCACATGTCAGCCAAGCACCCGACTTTGTGGGAAGTACAACAGAGTCGAGGAGCAGTGCTTGCTGATGTCACTGCTACGTCTTCGCTGGTTGTGCATGCGAGCCAATCCTCTGTCCATGCTGCCTGCGAACAAGCCTCCTCCACTCCTGCACCTGCAGTTGCCTACGCAGAAAGAACACCATCATCAAGCACGTCCTTGTCCCAGCGCAGCGTTCAGTTATCCATTCAGCAAACCTTTGAACGCAGGCGCAAATACACTGCCAACACCCCACATGCCACAGTTCTAAATGCTAACATTTCGCGACTGCTTGCGCTGGAAATGTTGCCTTTTAGGCTGGTGGAGACAGAAGCATTCCGTGACCTGATGGCGGCAGCTGTCCCACGTTACTCGGTCCCCAGCCGCCACTATTTCTCCCGGTGTGCCGTCCCCGCGTTGCATAACCACGTGTCACAAAACATCACACGTGCCCTGAACAACGCTGTTTCACCCAAGGTCCACCTAACCACAGACACGTGGACAAGTGCTTGTGGGCAAGGCCGCTACATCTCGTTGACGGCACACTGGGTTAATATTGTGGAAGCTGGGACCCAGTCTGAGCGAGGGACGGAACACGTCCTTCCCACACCAAGGTTTGCAGGCCCTACCTCAGTCAGTGTTTCACCCACACTCTACAGCTCCGGAATGTCATGCTCTTCAGCCTCCTCCTCCTCCTGCGCATCCTCATCCACTGTGCCCTCCACACCAGTCACAAGCTGGAAGCACTGCAGCACTGCCTCGGCGAAGCGGCAACAGGCTGTGCTGAAGCTAATCTGCATAGGTGACAAACCCCACAATGCAGAAGAGCTGTGGACAGCTCTGAAACAGCAGGCAGATCACTGGCTCACACCTCTGAACCTAAAGCCAGGAAAGGTCGTGTGTGACAATGGCCGGAACCTGGTGGCGGCTTTGAGGCGAGGCCAGCTGACACATGTTCCATGCGTGGCCCATGTGCTCAACCTCGTGGTTCAGCGGTTTATAAAGTCATACCCAGAGCTGTCTGATCTGCTGGTAAAAGTTCGCCGCCTGTCTGCACATTTTCGAAAGTCACCTACTGCTTCAGCCGGCCTTGCCGGCTTTCAGCGCCGTTTGCATCTTCCGGCTCACAGACTGGTGTGTGATGTCCCCACGCGTTGGAATTCAACTCTGCACATGTTGGTCAGGATATGTGAGCAGAAGAGGGCAGTTGTTGAGTACCTGCATCACCTAAGCCGTCGGGAAATGGGTCAAACTCCACACATAACACCTGAGGAGTGGAGATGGATGTCAGACCTATGTACCATCCTCCAAAACTTTGAGGACTCCACCAAGATGGTGAGTGGTGATGACGCCATTATTAGCGTCACCATACCGCTACTCTGCCTTCTAAAACGGTCTCTGCTGAAAAACAAACATGATGCATTGCAGGCGGAGCGCGATGAGTTGCAGCAAGAAACAGTAGTGGGTGTGCGTGATAACACACAGCCCAGCCTCGTCTCATCACAACGTGCAGTGGAGGACTATGACGAGGAGGAGGATGAAGACATGGAGCAACTCTCCGGCCAAATTGAGGATATGACATGCACACCAGTCATATCCTCGGTTCAGCGTGGCTGGCCAGAGGACAGGGTAGATGAGGAGGAGGAGGAGGAGGAGGAGGACAGCATGTTCAGTCATCTTGTTGGTCAGGCTACTGAAGTCCTGGCTGTTAAGAGTCTGGCGCACATGGCTGACTTTATGGTAAGCTGCCTGTCTCGTGACCCTCGCGTTAAGAACATCTTGGCCGACAATCATTACTGGTTGGTAACACTGTTAGACCCACGCTACAAGGAGAACTTTTTGTCTCTTATTCCCGTGGAGGAGAGGTCAACCAAAATGCAGCAGTTCCGGAAGGCCATACTCACGGAAGTAGGCAAAGCATTCCCCTCACAAAACGCTAGCGGCATAGGTCAGGAATCAGTGGACAACCGAGGCGTACAGCCGAGAGAGGCACAAGTCCAATCCGCCAGAGGTAGGGGAACAGTCTTTAAGATGTGGGACAGTTTTCTCAGCCCCTCACGTACCACAGCCCCTGAGGTGCGGGGTAGTGCCACAAGAAATCCTAAGTTTGCCCAGATGCTGAAGGAGTACCTTGCAGATCGAACAACTGTACTCCGACATTCCTCTGTGCCTTACAATTATTGGGTATCCAAGCTGGACACGTGGCATGAATTGGCTCTCTACGCCTTGGAAGTCCTGGCCTGCCCTGCCGCTAGCGTTTTGTCAGAGCGTGTTTTTAGTGCCGCAGGTGGAATCATTACAGATAAACGCACCCGCCTGTCAACTGAAAATGCTGACAGGCTGACTCTGATCAAGATGAACAAGGGTTGGATTGGGCCAGACTTCACCACACCACCAGCAAATGAGAGCGGAATTTAAAGTTTGCCATGTACCTCCACTCACCCATGGGTACACACTTCTGGACTTTGGATAATCGCTGGACTGCTCCTCCTTCTCCTCATGCGCCACCATGATGATGACCGTTACAAATTGCAATACTTAGGCCTTTGTTTCAGGTATACCCCCAGTGGTAAATTTTTTCGCCCATTCTTTGCAGAATGGACATTACAACGACAGGAGACACGCTCCTTTGCAATGGGAACAATGTTTTGAGGCCCTCATGCACGTCTCTACCCAGGGACAACGTGGAGCCTCCCAATTTTTGGCTGCCCTGCCTAAGGGCTATACTATAATACACCCACTTCCTTAAAATGGACACTTAATGTTTTGAGGCCCTCATGCACGTCTCTACCCAGGGACAACGTTGAGCCTCCCAATTTTTGGCTGCCCTGCCTAAGGGCTATACTGTAATACACCTACTTCCTTAAAATGGACACTTAATGTTTTGAGGCCCTCATGCACGTCTCTACCCAGGGACAACGTGGAGCCTCCCAATTTTTGGCTGCCCTGGCAAAGGGCTATACTGAAATAGACCCACTTCCTTACAATGGGCACTTCAGGTTTACAGGCCATCATGCACGTCTCTATCCAGGGACAACGTGGAGCCTCCCAATTTTTGGCTGCCCTGGCAAAGGGCTATACTGAAATAGACCCACTTCCTTACAATGGGCACTTCAGGTTTACAGGCCATCATGCACGTCTCTATCCAGGGACAACGTGGAGCCTCCCAATTTTTGGCTGCCCTGCCTAAGGGCTATACTACAATAGACCCACTTCCTTACAATGGGCACTTCAGGTTTACAGGCCATCATGCACGTCTCTATCCAGGGACAACGTGGAGCCTCCCAATTTTTGGCTGCCCTGGCAAAGGGCTATACTGAAATAGACCCACTTCCTTACAATGGGCACTTCAGGTTTACAGGCCATCATGCACGTCTCTATCCAGGGACAATGTGGAGCCTCCCAATTTTTGGCTGCCCTGGCAAAGGGCTATACTGAAATAGACCCACTTCCTTACAATGGGCACTTCAGGTTTACAGGCCATCATGCACGTCTCTATCCAGGGACAATGTGGAGCCTCCCAATTTTTGGCTGCCCTGGCAAAGGGCTATACTGAAATAGACCCACTTCCTTACAATGGGCACTTCAGGTTTACAGGCCATCATGCACGTCTCTATCCAGGGACAACGTGGAGCCTCCCAATTTTTGGCTGCCCTGCCTAAGGGCTATACTACAATAGACCCACTTCCTTACAATGGGCACTTCAGGTTTACAGGCCATCATGCACGTCTCTATCCAGGGACAATGTGGAGCCTCCCAATTTTTGGCTGCCCTGGCAAAGGGCTATACTGAAATAGACCCACTTCCTTACAATGGGCACTTCTGGTTTACAGGCCATCATGCACGTCTCTATCCAGGGACAATGTGGAGCCTCCCAATTTTTGGCTGCCCTGGCAAAGGGCTATACTGAAATAGACCCACTTCCTTACAATGGGCACTTCAGGTTTACAGGCCATCATGCACGTCTCTATCCAGGGACAATGTGGAGCCTCCCAATTTTTGGCTGCCCTGGCAAAGGGCTATACTGAAATAGACCCACTTCCTTACAATGGGCACTTCAGGTTTACAGGCCATCATGCACGTCTCTATCCAGGGACAATGTGGAGCCTCCCAATTTTTGGCTGCCCTGGCAAAGGGCTATACTGAAATAGACCCACTTCCTTACAATGGGCACTTCAGGTTTACAGGCCATCATGCACGTCTCTATCCAGGGACAACGTGGAGCCTCCCAATTTTTGGCTGCCCTGCCTAAGGGCTATACTACAATAGACCCACTTCCTTACAATGGGCACTTCAGGTTTACAGGCCATCATGCACGTCTCTATCCAGGGACAACGTGGAGCCTCCCAATTTTTGGCTGCCCTGCCTAAGGGCTATACTACAATAGACCCACTTCCTTACAATGGGCACTTCAGATTTACAGGCCCTCATGCACGTCTGTATGCAGGGGCATTGGTGAACCTCACAATTTTGGACTGCCCTGGCAAAGGAAAATACTACAAAGACTCACTTCCTCAAAATGGGCACATTAGACTCAAGAGGCCTTCATGTACGTCTCTTCTCATGGACATCGGAGTGCCACACAATGTTTTCACGTAAAATCTTTCATGTATTAATCTCAAAAAGTAACATACACCAGCTCTATCTCACTATTGGGTATGTGCCCTTAACATTTCTGCCATGAAAAATCATTTTGGGGTCATTTTGGAAGGTTTTCTGGTGAGTCCGTAAAAATGGCGTGAAACGCGGACAAAATTGTTCACAGCTGTGACTTTTGAGTGATAAATGCTTCAAGGGGTCTTCCCCATGCTGTTGCCATGTCATTTGAGCACTCTTCTGAGACTTTTGTGACATTTTTAGGGTTTCTCCATGCTGCCGGGGGGTCATTTCACAAAAATACTCGGGTCTCCCATAGGATAACATTGGGCTCGTTGCTCGGCCCGAGTACACGAGTATCTTGGGAGGCTCGGCCCGAGCTTCGAGCACCCGAGCTTTTTAGTACTCGCTCATCACTAGTGCTCATGCTTCTATTATACTTTTCCTCTCATTGTTCCATGGGCTAACGTAATTTTTACTGCAAGCTGAAAGACCAAAAAAGGATGTATTTTTTTCTCTATATTACCCTCTTAAATAAAAAAATCACCCATCAGTTATTCAACCTAAACCTCATAATATCATTTTCAGTACTGGAGCTGCACTGTTCCATCTCCAAACAGTTTTTCATCCGGCCACCACTAGAGCAGATAACAGCTTATGTGTTGGGGTACTGAGAGTCTGATCCTTACCGATCTCATATTGATGGCCTGTGTTATGGATAGGTTACCAGTATGTCAGTCCCAGACAAGTCCAGGGGTGGCAATTCTGGCAAATGACAGATGGCAGGGTTATTGCTAGGGTCTTAAAAGAATAAAAATATAATTGCAACACTTTTGTTTTTGCTCCCATTTTTCATGAGCTGAACTCAAAGGTTTAAAGGGCCATTTACACGCTATGACATCGCTAACGATATATCATCGGGGTCACGGTGTTTGTGACGCCCATCCGGCGTCGTTAGCGATGTCGCAGCATGTAACACCTATGAGCGACCGTAAAGAGGCAAAAATCGTTCGTCTGTGAGACGTCGTTCATTTACCATAAATCGTTGTCTGGTCAGTAGCGAGGTTGTTTCTCGTTCCTGCGGCACCACACATCGCTATGTGTGACACCGCAGGAACGAGGAACAACCTCGTACCTGCGGTCTCCCGCAATGAGGAAGGAAGGAGGTGGGCGGGATGTTCGTCCCGCTCATCTCCGCCCCTCCGCTTCTATTGGACGGCTGCCGTGTGACGTCGCTGTGATGCCGCACGAACCGCCCCCTTAGAAAGGAGGCGGTTTGCCAGCCACAGCGACATCGTAAGGAAGGTAAGTCCGTGTGACGGGTGTAAGTGATGTTGTGCACCACGGGCAGTGATTTGCCCGTGCCGCACAACCGACAGGGGCGGGTATGCTTGCTAGCGATCTCGCTAGCGAGATCGCAGCGTGTAAAGTACCCTTAAGACTTTTTCTATGTATGCTAAAGGCCTTTTTCTTTCAAATATTGTTCACAAATTTGTCTAAAGGGTGCTTTACATACTGAGACATCGCTAACGATATATTGTCGGGGTCACGTCATTAGTGACGCACATCCGGTGCTGTTAGCGACATCGCAGCGAGTGATACCAAGAAGCGACGATCAGCGATCGCAAAAACGTCAAAAATCGTTGATTGTTGACACGTCGCTGCTTTTCATAATATCGTTGCTGCTGCAGGTACGATGTTGTTCGTCGTTCCTGCGGCACCACACATCGCTACGAATGACACCGCAGGAATGACGAACATCTCCTTACCTGCGTCCATCGGGAAAAAAAGGAAGGAGGTCGGTGGGATCTTCCGCCTGCTCATCTCAAAATTTCAGCATCCAAATCGCTGCGTTCAAAAAAGCATCGTCCGTAAGGATTGTGCACAATCTTCATAGATTGTGCAGGAGACGCAGGATGCATGCATTTACGCTGCAGTGCTAGACGAAGTCTAAATGCATGCAATACGCACGCGTGCGCACATGCCCTTAATCTATGTTAGGCGTCTTTCACACCTCCGTGAAAATCACACACGTCTTTCGCAGACGTGTTAAAGGTGCAAATTGCCCTCCGTGTGCCGTGTTTATGGCACACGTGTGTTCTCCATGTGCTATCCGTGATAACACACAGAGAACGGGAATTTTCTTCTCACCTGTCCCTGGCGTTGCTGTCCGTGGTGCTGATCTACGGTTTCCAGCCCTGCCGACTCCCCGCTGCTGCTGCTTCAGGCCCGCAGTGGAGTGAATATGCGATGAGCATAATGAGCGGGGGTTGGAAGCAAGTGTCAGCAGCGGCAAAGACAGCAGGGCTGGAGAAGGTGAGTATAGAAATTATTTTTATTTCACAGACACGTGTGTTTTTTCCAGTGCATGTCACATGGATCACATCCGTCAGTTCCGTGTGACACCCATGATGACAGAGAAAAATGGATATGTCTACATGTGGAGCACACGGGCACACGTATGCTCCACACAAACACACGGTCCATGGCAAAACACGCATGTGAGCGCAGACCCATTGATTTTTATGGGTCTACGTGTGCTCGTGTCTCCGGCACGTGAGGAAACGGACCAAACACGTACCGGAGACACGGATGTGTGAAGGAGGCCTTAGTGAGCACTTCTCCTTTGCCGGGATAATCCATCCACCTCATGGGTGTGGTATATCAAGATGCTGATTAGACAGCATGATTATTGCACAGGTGTGCCTTAAGCTGGCCACAATATAAGGCTACTTTAAATCCGTTGTTGGCTGCAATTGGGCTCGAAGCCTCAAGCAAGGAGAGGGCTTGTGTTCTGCAATCAGTTTTGGGCTTTCCAGTTCACCTACTACCAACTACTCCAACAATACTATTCCACTACCCAGCAAAACCCCACCAGGATAAAGGTTTGCACACAGGGCCTCTGACTTGCCCAATCCATAACGTTGTTATACGTGTAGGCGCCTTGGACATACAGACAAAGATTGTCTACAAAGCCGTGATTACATGCCTGTAGCCTATTTGCCTACCCAGCAGGTCAAAAGTCTTCCAAGATGAGTCTTCATGGTCTGAGGGATACACCAGCCATGGAGGACATGGTCTACCTGATCGAACACCCTACTGCAGCCAACCTCCATTGCCCCATGCCTGGAGCCCGTCTACTGGCCTAGTCAGTCATCATCTGCCACGAGATGCCATCGGGGTCTGAGGAATGTTACCCCCAGGATATACCAGCATCAGAGGAGATTATCTACCCAGGCGGACACCCTACCCCAGCCAACCTCCATCGCCCTATGCCTCCTGAAACTCCATCCAGTTAACATCTGCCAAGACAATTTATGAGGGTCTGAGAGATGCTACCCCTAGGATACACCAGCCGCGGAGGAAGTGATCTACCAGGTCAACATCCTAACCCAGCTAACTTCCACTGTCCAGATCAGCCCGTCAAGGTCAGTGACATAGAGGTCCACAGGTCCAGTGATTTTGAGACACTGACTCTTCCATCAATCTGGTCAGCCTAGATATTGTTCCCCAGAACACCCTTTAACAGATCACAAAGTGACCACCTCCCTGGTTGGCAGCCAATTCTCGGACATCCCTCTGCCACTTGTGCAGTTGGAAAGGGGCACCGACTAGGGAGAGGTTCAAGTGGGGCTCATGGACAGCCTCCCCACACATGTTAGTTTGGGGAATGACCTAGGACCAGAACTATCCATTCAGTATGTCACAGCCATTACCCACAACCAAGCCAAGAAGTACCATGATGCTGATCCTTCTGCCACCTCTTCCATAAATGACTCAGATCCCCAACCTCCATCACCCTCCTCTGAGCCAACTACAGTAAGTACACTTGACCAGGCTGTGGCCAATAACTGGGGAGAGATAGATCGTAAAGAGTTTGGGGAAGCCCAATTCATGGACCCCAACGTGGAGCTTGTCCGCAGGGCGGCTGCCCAGCCTGGGGAAGATAAAAATAGCAACTAAAAGAGGAATAAATATCCTCCAAAAATTAAGATTTACTTACAGCAAAGATGGTCTGCAGTTGAACATTGCCCAGGCCAAAAACTAGTTCTCTAGCCTGAGGAAGGAAACAAGGGGAAGGTGTATAGACGGGAGCCTCTGTTGCTGACCTCACCATAGAAAGGACAAAAATTATTAAAATGTCAGCATACTGTCCCAAGAAGAGGACAGGGATGATTGGAGGATATCACATCTGACCATCCCGTTAACTGTGACCAGTGCTAGGATCCAGCAGTTTTCCACGGCTAAATAAGAAAGAGGAGGAATGTGACGACTCAGCGTTTGGCCACTTGTATTGGGGAAGAACTGTTCTTAATTAAGCCAGACATATGAATCCTATTGTTTATTGAATCAAGAGAAGTTAACCATTGTGTCTTCGTAGACTGATCTGAGCCTTATTGTCTATAAATGTGTATTGCCTCAGCTCCTCTGACTGTATAGTTCAGAGGTAAATTATGCAGTTGGATTGAACTTGCAATCAATGAGAGAGCAGCCATCTCCACCAATCCTGTAAGAAAACTGTGTGGTATAAAAGGGACTTGCTTCTGTCACCAGGGTTAGACTCTACATGCCCCCGACTGAGGAACTTTGGCTCCAGCTCGGGAACCACAGAACTGCAGCAAGAAAAGCTTTGATTCTGACTGAGTAAACACAGAACTGCTTCCTAAGCTTGCTGCTATTTCTTCTCAGTGGGTGCCCCCAGCAGGGTGATGCTGGACTGGGATAGTTGGCACTGGAAGCCCTGAAGTCATGAAGACTCTAATCCCTGACAGGCCAGCAAAAGGGTGAAACTGTTGCTTGTGCCATCTTGTGTTCTTGCTGGGAATATACTACTGTATATGTTTCTGCCTGTTGGTGAACCAATAAAGTCTTACCAATGTGTGGTTCACTCACCCTGTGTTATCTGAGTAGTGTTTTGCTCTCGGGGAAGGAGTGCAAGCGTTCAGTGGGATGAGCATTGGTCCATGCAGTCTTTATAAAGACAGCCAGGCCAGTGGACGAGAGCACCCATTGACCCTCATGTCTCCACAATGTCCTAATAGGTTGCAACTTGTAACAATCAGGGCAGGCAGAAGTGGACTTCAGCACTGATGGTACATTGAAGTCTAAGGCTGTGTGCACACATGTGATGCCCTGACCTATCAGGTCGTCACAGGGTATTGTGCAATCTGCCCTTCTGCACAGTATCCACCCTCCTTGGTTACGGATCCTAGTCCCTTGGTGTTGTTAACAGCTTGGCCAATCAAAATCCTAGGAACACTTCACACTTGAACCTACCAGACACACCATTGGGGGGCCTGAAGGGAATAGTGCCGCCCACATGGGGGGTTGGTGAGGAGAAGGTGAGAACAGTGACAGTTGAGAGTGGAGAGTGAAGGAGAAGGAGGTGAAGTGGCTCTCGTGAGGAGAGGCCACGGAGGAGAGCTCCTGTATACTAGGTGGCAGACGTTGGTCTGGGCCTAGTAGGAGCTGGAACCCGGTCGCAGGGGACAGTATCAAGGGGCACGGACTGCCGAGAAGGGCAGCCAGCGGCTTTGAGCTATCACTGGGCAGGGGACAGGGCACGAAGGGGTACGTGGACCCCAGGCCAGAAAGTAGCTTCACGCGTTCCGGTAATTTACCTGACGGGGGTGAAGACTTCAAGTGTCATCCCCAACCTGCTTCAAAATCAGGGTACTAGCGCACCGATGGGATAGGACTTTCCCACTACAGTCCAAAGAAACCTATGGGTGAACCCTGAGAGCAAGCTCACTCCATTAGCCATACGGGTGAGCGGGACCCGGAAAGTTTTATACCAGCGGGTCCAATCGAGACTAAGGTGCCAGGGATAGGGCCACAGACCAACAACACCACCAAGGGCACGGATCCCGGCATGCTCCCCGCAGACTACAGTGGTGCTCAGAACTTTGGTTTACAAGCTGTTGGTGTGGTTATTCTGGGACTGAGTGAGTACATTGGAAACTCCTGTACCTATGCCCCAACGGCACCCAAACACCATCCATCATCAACGGGACCTGGGACACAAACCCCCTGCCCACGGATGAGTTAAACATCAGGCTGCCACACCATCGTCACCGGGCTCCCCAACGGCAGCAGTGGTCCCTCACATTACCACGCACCGTGGGTGGCGTCACGAACTTTCCAAAAAAAAACCTGTGCATATCCCCCTTTTTCTTTTAATCGAGTGGCCGTGCGACCCCCAGGTCCGGAGACCCCTCGAGCCACCGCGGATCCGGATCCGAGCGGCGGCAGCAGTCCGGCTGCTCGCACGGGGGCGGTACACACATAGCGTTTGTTTCGTGCATTTTTAGTGCAGTTTTGTCAGAAAACTGCAAGCAAATTCTGATGCCAGTAAACTCAATGAGAAACATGAAGTGTAGTGCACATGTTGAGTTTTTTCTTTTTGCAGATTTGGTGCAGAAAATAATCTGCAGCGTGTCAATTCTTTCAGCATTTTTGCATGTTTTTCTCATTGAAAGCAATGGAAAAAACGAATGCAAAAACACAGCAAAAAAAACAAAAAAACGCATCACAACATACGGTTTTCCTTCCAAGAGATGCAGAAACAGTGCAGAAATTTCTGCAACGAAAAAAGCAACTGTGTACTAAACTGGACCTTGCTTTTTTTTAACCTGGATTAGAATAGGGTGCTAAAGTTCTGGTGGAACTAGTTATCAAAAAGACCCTTATTTTGGTCATTTCTTGATCTCCTATTATGTATTCATACTCAAATAGCTATGTACACAATATTTCCATCCCTGTATATACGATAGCTTAGCTGCCCTCTAAGCTAGTATTTATCCACTTTAACTGTAATGGCGGTAATGCAGAAAGGGCCCCCTAAGAGGTCATCACCCTTGGATGCTGGGGAGATTTATCGTGACACGTTCAAAGTTCTGTCTATGTCAGGGCCTAGTGAGTCTTATATCTGTCTCCATTGTGATTCTCAACAGGACACTAGTGAACAGCTGCCTGCAAGGGAAAAGAAAGAGAAAATTAAAGTTAAAACGTGTTTCTCCAGTGAAAAGAAGTTATCACTTATCCACAGCATAGGAAATAACTTATAGATCAAAGGTGGGCGAACCACTAGGTCTTCAAGCAATCACTAGAATGGGGCAGATTTTTCCTCCTTAAAATGGAGCCATGCTCTATTGCTCCTCGATTCATTTTTTTATGGGACATGTAGAAAAAGCAGTGCTCGGCAGCACCATAGAGAATGAATGAAGCTGAGGTCATCATGTTGTTAGGGCCAGGTGGACGGGCAGACCCAGGAGGTGGATCCACTGGGCCGAACTCCTTGATGAAGGCTAGGGGTCCGGTAGCCGGGGCACTACGGGTAGCAGGACAGTCCGTGTACAAGAGTAGAATGCAGAAGTCCCTGGGACCACGGAGTCACTGATGGTAGTCCGGGTGACGGAGCTCAAGTTCGGAGGCCGAGATGTTGTCAGGCGGAGTCCGGAACCGATGGAGCGTGAGGACGGGTCACCACAGAGATCAGGGATGGTACGGACTGACAGGATGGCAGATAGTCAGCGTTCGGAAATCAGCAGGACCGGATGGCGAGGCAGGATCGGCTCTAGAAGAGAGAGAGGTGAGTATATCACAGGGACAAGGAGACCTGACTCCTAGCTTGGGAAACACGAAGAACAGGCCCCGCCCACTTGGACACTAAACCCCTTTATACCCTGTACCTGTGTGCTTAATTTCCTGTCAGTGGACGCTGGCCCTTTAAGAAAGGGTCAATGACCGCGCGCGCGCCCTAATGCGCATGCGCGAGGCCCGGGTGCCAGAAGCCAGGGCAGGGAGCGGAGAGCAGGGAGCAGGAGAGCCGGGCTGGGGCTGAGCAGCCGACGGGCGCCGGGAGCGGGGACCGGGCCGCCTGGGGACCGCAGGCAATGGAGGCTGGAGACCGGGGAGAGAAGCAGGGAAGCCGGGGAGCGTGGCAGGTGAGCCGGGGAGCTGGGCAGGGGACCCGGGGAGCGTGACAGTACCCCCCCCCCACGCCCCCCTCCCCGCAACCGGGACAGGAAGGCACGGATCAGAGGAGTACCCACATTCTCCCGGGGCTCCCAGGATCTATCCTCAGGACCATACCCTGCCCAGTCTACCAGGAAGAACTGTCGGCCCCGTACGGTTTTCATGGCCACGATATCCCTTACCGCATAGATGTCGTCATCGGCAATAGGAGGAGGAGCCGAACTGGCAGCAGCGGAGAAGGGACCAAGGACAACCGGCTTGAGCAGGGAGACGTGGAAGGAGTGGGGTATCCTCATCGTGGCCGGGAGCTGTAGCTTGTAGGAGACCTCATTGATCTTGCTGAGGACTTTAAACGGCCCGATGTAGCGAGGACCCAGCTTGTAGGATGGTAGCTTCAATCGGACGTACTTGGAAGCAAGCCAGACGAGATCTCCTGGAGAGAAACACGGAGGGTCCAGACGCCTCTTGTCTGCGTGTCTCTTCATCCGCCCGCAGGGAAGCACGTCCAAGGGACGCCTTGACAGAGTCCCAAATGGTTGCAAAATCACGGGCTACAGCATCAGCAGCAGGGACATCCGAGGAAGAGGATACAGGTAAAGGGACGGAAGGCTGAAGACCGTAAACGACATGGAAGGGAGAGCTGGAGGAGGACTCACTGACGTGGTGGTTATGGGAGAATTCAGCCCAAGGAAGAAGCGTGGACCAGTCGTCATGATGGGCGTTGACGTAGTGACGTAAGAAGGAGCTCAAGATCTGATTGACTCGTTCCACTTGGCCATTCGACTGAGGATGATAGGCTGAAGAAAAGTCCAGAGTCACTCCCAGATGTTTGCAGAGGGCCCTCCAGAAGCGGGAGGTGAACTAAGTTCCTCTGTCGGACACAATGTGTGATGGAAAGCCATGCAAGCGGAAGATGTGTTGTATATAGGCGTCAGCGAGTTCCTGGGCAGAGGGCAGTCCAGCCATAGGGACGAAATGAGCCATTTTGGAGAACCGATCCACCACGACCCATATGACTGTGTGTCCGGAGGACAGGGGCAAGTCCGTAATAAAGTCCATCGCAATGTGTTGCCACGGAACTGAGGGTATAGGCAGAGGCAGAAGACGGCCATATGGCAGATGTTTGGGCGTCTTGTTCCTGGCACAAGAGGAGCAGGCTGAGACAAAAGAAGCGACGTCCGTGCGAAGGGATGGCCACCAGTAATGACGTACAATCGTACTCCATGTTCTCTTCTGACCAGCATGGCCGGCTGTTTTCGAGGCATGGCCCCAATGCAACACTTTTTGCCTGTCAGTCTCAGAGACATAGGTCTTCCCGGGCGGTATCTGGGCCAGGGTGACAGGGGCCACCGGAATGATCTTACTAGGACAGATGATGGGCTGGGATGTCTCCTCCTCTTGTTCCATGGGCAGGAATGACCTGGACAAGGCATCTGCGCGTACATTCTTGTCCGCAGGTCGGAAATGGAGCTGGAAGTCGAACCTGGCAAAGAACAAGGACCACCTGGCTTGCCGTGGGTTCAGTCACTGAGCGGACCGCAGGTATTCCAGGTTCTTGTGGTCCGTGTAAATGAGCCCGGGGTACACTGCTCCCTCTAGAAGGTAGCGCCATTCCTCCAGAGCCAGTTTGACTGCCAATAGCTCTCGGTCCCCGATGGTGTAGTTGCGTTCAGGCGCTGAGAAGCTCTTTGAGAAGAAACCGCAAGTCACCATCTTCCCGGAGGAGGACTTCTGCATGAGCACTGCTCCGGCTCCCGAGGAGGAGGCATCCACCTCCAAGGTGAACTGTCGGTTTAACTCCGGACGGTGGAGCACAGGGGAGGAGGCAAATGCCCGCTTCAGAGAGCCAAACGCGGCTTCGGCCGCAGGTGACCAGTCCTTTGGATTAGCCCCCTTCTTGGTCAAGGCGGAGAGAGGAGCAGTCAGAGCCGAGAAGTGAGGGATGAACTGGCGGTAATAGTTTGCGAATCCCAGAAAGCGTTGGATTGCCTTCAGTCCAGAAGGAGGAGGCCAGTTGAGAATGGAAGAGACCTTCTTCGGATCCATCTGCAGTCCGGTATCGGAGATGACGTAACCCAGGAAGGGAAGAGAAGACTGCTCGAAGACACACTTCTCGTACTTGGCGTACAGACGATTCTCCCTCAGTCGTTGTAGTACCAGCTGCACGTTTTCTCTGTGGGTCTGGAGGTCCGGAGAAAAGACCAGGATGTCATCAAGATACACCACCACACAGATGTAGAGAAGGTCCCGGAACACGTCGTTCACCAATTCTTGAAAGACTGCTGGTGCATTACACAGGCCGAAGGGCATCACACAGTATTCATAGTGCCCATCGCGAGTATTGAACGCGGTCTTCCATTCGTCCCCAGAGCGTATGCGGACCAGGTTGTAGGCACCCCGAAGATCCAACTTGGTGAACACACAAGCTCCTCTAAGCCGATCAAACAATTCGGGGATGAGCGGCAGGGGGTACTTATTTTTCACGGTGATTTGGTTCAATCCCCGGTAGTCTATGCATGGGCGTAGGTCGCCTTCTTTCTTCTTAACGAAGAAGAAGCCTGCTCCAGCAGGAGAGGAGGATCTCCGAATGAATCCCCTTGCCAGGTTCTCTGTGATGTAGGTAGACATGGCCCTTGTTTCAGCAGGAGACAGCGGATATATCCGTCCTCGAGGTGGTGTAGTTCCCGGGAGCAGGTCGATGGCACAATCGTAAGGACGATGTGGCGGAAGTACCTCAGATTCTTTTTTGTCAAAGACGTCCGCGAAGGACCAATAGGCCGAGGGCAGTCCCGGTAGGGACTCTGGAGCCGGAGGTCGTCGGATGGGTTGTATGATCTTCAGACAGTTCTCGTGGCAAGAGGAGCCCCATCGGGTGATTTCACCAGTGCCCCAGCTGACTGACGGTTCGTGTGTCCGTAACCAGGGGAGTCCCAGCAGGATTTGATGGGACATGTGTGGGAGGACGTAGAGAGCGATGTTCTCGGTGTGCAGGGCACCGATACGCAGTTCGACCGGCCTGGTGATCCAGGAGATGGTGTCAGAGAGGGGTCTCCCATCCACAGAGGCGATCACGAGGGGTTTGTCGAGTGGAGTAACAGGCACCTGGTACTTGTCCACCGTGGCCTGCTGGATGAAATTGCCTGCTGCCCCAGAATCGAGGTACGCCTCAGCCGTGAACCGCGTCTCTCCCGTTGCCACTTGTACAGTCCACATAACCGGGTCTGAGAGAGTCCCAGCACCTAGGGTGGCCTCTCCTACCAACCCTAGGCTTTGGAGTTTCCCGGCCTCTCTGGACAGGAGCGTAGAAGGTGTGTGCCCTCTCCGCAGTAGAAGCAGAGGCCCTTGGCGAGCCGCTCTGCTCGGCGTTGTTCAGACTGCCGCACACGGTCGATCTGCATGGGCTCGTGGACGGAGACACCAGATGCCGTTGACTGAAGTACGGCGGGCTTCTGCGGAGGAGAGGAATGCCGTATCGGACGTCTCTCATGGGACACTTCTTTGGATCGCTCCTGAAAGCGAATGTCCACTCGACTCGCTAGGGTTATCAGGGCATCCAGGGTGGACGGTACGTCACGACCAGCCAGCTCATCTTTAATTCGACCCGAGAGTCCTTCCCAGAAGGCGGCGGTTAGAGCCTCATTGTTCCACCCGAGTTCCGAAGCCAAGGTGCGAAAACGGATGGCATATTGACCCACCGTCAGAGTCCCCTGACGTAACCGGAGAAGAGATGAGGCAGACGCGGAGGCGCGTCCGGGCTCGTCAAAGGTGCCACGAAATGCCTGCAGGAACTCCTGGATGTTCGTGGTCACAGGGTCCTCCTTTTCCCACAAGGGGTTCATCCACCCCAGTGCCTCACCCTCTAGATGGGACATCATGAACGCGACCTTGGCTTGGTCGGAGGCAAACAAATGCGGCAGCTGCGTGAAATGGAGGGAGCATTGGTTTATGAATCCCCTGGAGGTCTTGGGATCTCCGGCGTACCGGGGTGGTGAGGCCAAACGAAGTCTGGAAGCATCCGAAGAGGCTGCCACGGGAGCTGAAGCCGTGGATTGTCTAGTGGAAGCCCGAGATGCTGAAGATGTAACCGACGCTTGCAGCGTGTTCAGGCAGGCGTCCACAGAAGACATAAAGTTCAGCATGCGGGTCTGAGTCTCACGCTGGCGTGTGAGTTCCTCCTGCAAGGCCGCTAGTGCTTCGGCGGGATCCATGGCCTGTTCTTACTGTTAGGGCCAGGTGGACGGGCAGACCCAGGAGGTGGATCCACTGGGCCGAACTCCTTGATGAAGGCAAGGGGTCCGGTAGCCGGGGCACTACGGGTAGCAGGACAGTCCGTGTACAAGAGTAGAATGCAGAAGTCCCTGGGACCACGGAGTCACTGATGGTAGTCCGGGTGACGGAGCTCAGGTTCGGAGGCCGAGATGTTGTCAGGCGGAGTCCGGAACCGATGGAGCGTGAGGACGGGTCACCACAGGGATCAGGGATGGTACGGACTGACAGGATGGCAGATAGTCAGCGTTCGGAAATCAGCAGGACCGGATGGCGAGGCAGGATCGGCTCTAGAAGAGAGAGAGGTGAGTATATCACAGGGACAAGGAGACCTGACTCCTAGCTTGGGAAACACGAAGAACAGGCCCCGCCCACTTGGACACTAAACCTCTTTATACCCTGTACCTGTGTGCTTAATTTCCTGTCAGTGGACGCTGGCCCTTTAAGAAAGGGTCAATGACCGTGCGCGCGCCCTAATGCGCATGCGCGAGGCCCGGGTGCCAGAAGCCAGGGCAGGGAGCGGAGAGCAGGGAGCAGGAGAGCCGGGCTGGGGCTGAGCAGCCGACGGGCGCCGGGAGCGGGGACCGGGCCGCCTGGGGACCGCAGGCAATGGAGGCTGGAGACCGGGGAGAGAAGCAGGGAAGCCGGGGAGCGTGGCAGGTGAGCCGGGGAGCTGGGCAGGGGACCTGGGGAGCGTGACACATGTGCACTGCTTCTCCATTCCAACAAGAATAGATGTGCCCTGTTCTGCTAATCAGTGGAGTCCAAGCAGTAGGTCCCCACCAATCAATGACATCACTGATACACTGGAAAGGTGACAACTTCTCTTTGCTGGACAACCCCATTAGCTTAGCTGCCATCTTCAGTGCAATGCAGCCTCCTTTCTTTCTCTTTATTACAAAAAATTTAGCAAGGCCGGTACAGTCTGAATAAAAATGAATGTAACAAAGAGACGGTCCATGAAGCCAGGCAATGGTTTGCTCCTGCAACAGCTACTACTGTTCTTTCTAACATTACCTTCCCACTCAGCTAAATCAATTTATCGGCTTTTCTGGTGCAGCTTGCTACCTTAAACAGGGAGGTGGTGCGGGGGAGGCACAAGAATGGGTCAGGAACCCCGCAGGGGGATGGATATACACACAAAAGATAAATTTGGCATAAAATATCTTTTCATCACTTCCCAAACATATTATTCATTGGAATACATTTTTACTATATGGATAATGGAATAAAGGGTTCTACAGTACTGCTGCTCAGACTTGCTACATCCAGTTCTCTACTGCATTACCATTGCTTAGCGCTACTACATCCAAGCCTTCACTACTTCAATATGACTGTTCAGCTCGATTACAGCCAAGTCTTCACTATTGTAGTGTCTCAACTACACCGGTCCAGCTGCTCAACTCTGCAACAGGTCATACATTACTTTATTTCATTAAATCCAGGCAGTAGAACATCTCCTTAGTGTCCAGCTAATTCATGTTCCTAGTTGGTCCTCCACTATTCTAATATTACTGCTCAGTTCTGCTTCATCCAAGTCTCCATTACTCTACTACCTGAGATCTACTACATTTAAATCACCACTATTCCAGTATAGCTGCTCAAATCTACTACAGGCAAGTCTACACTGCTTCAGTTTTGCTGCTTAAGTCTACTACATCCAACTCCACTACATCAATTAAACTACACCACGGCAGCTATATTTCCACTAAGGCAGCATTACATATCCATTTGCCCTGCTATTGTGATGCCCTGGGCAAGCCAGGGGTCACAGGTCATCACACCACCACACCCTACACCACAGTTAGGAACACCAAGGCTACCAAAATCCTTGTTCCCTTCCTCCAGGGGCTGATATTCACACCAGGGGGTGGGCCAGGCGGTTGGCTCCGCCCACCGAGGAGTTCACATCCCTGGAGGCGGGAGAACCAGGCAGTCAAGTGAGGGAAGTGAAAGTGAGAGGAAGCAAGATAGAGTTTGGACAGGAAGGAGAACAGAGTCCAGCTAGGGAAGTGAAAGTAGAAGGAAGTGGTAGTGGAGCTAAAGAGAAAAGCTGAAGTGACAGAAAAAGTGTCAGTAAGAAAGCCTGAAGTTGGTCCGGCTGTGTGCCCGGACAGTGTCAGCAAGGTCAGCAAACGGCGGTGACAGTCTGGAGGGGGACTGCTCGGAGGTTGCTGGAAGGACCGCGGACGGGTAGTGACCCGGCGGTCTGGAGCAGTATACGAAGAACAGTCAGCACCAGGGCAGGGGCCTCTCGGACCCCGGCAAGGCTAGGAGTCGCCGTAAATTTGCCAAATCCGTCAGTGAAGGGGACGTCTGTCTCCAAACAACCAAGTCCCGATTGAAGGCAACAGTCCAACCATTGAGGAGAGACACCGCCACCGCCAGGGCACCAGTTTCTCAGGGCCAGCGCTTGCGGGCAAAGTAGGGCTCCTCCGGCCCATATCCAAGCCGGGGAGCGGGTTACCGGTGGGAACCCATCGCAACCATTATCAACATAGGTGCAGGACAGAGGGACCGTCACCATCACCTACTGGGGAAAGCAAGTGCAGCCGTCCGTGGGAACCGTCTTTTCAGCCGTGTGTTTTACCGAGAACTGTGTCATCGTCTCAGGCTGAGTGAGTACCACAGTGCCGCAAGGCACAGCGCTGCCCCTTCGTCCCTGCGCCCACCAAGCCCTGCATCTCCCAACTCATCACTGGGCCCCGGGATCACCAGCCCCTACCCACGGAGGGGCAACACAACAACTGGCTGCTCCATACCATCCCTCCCGGGATCCCCATACAGAGCAGCGGTGGTGCCAACAAATCACCACAACCGTGGGTGGCGTCACGGACAATAAACAATCCCCACACCCAAAACAAACCCCCTTTCACTCACGGGCGAGGAGCGCCGCTCGAGTCCCCGGGATCCGGCCCATCGCTTGAGCCACCGAGCAGCGGCAGCAGCAGGCCGCAGTGCCCGCCGGACCTGAGCAGAGGGAGAGCGCGGCGTCCCCTCCTCCGCCCACGACACTATACTAATGCCATCAGTCTCTGCTGCGTAAGACCTGCTCATTTAGACTCAAGGCTCCAGGATTCATATAGGTAAGGCTTCAGGTGAGACACATTCATGCCAAGGATGCCAAAGGTGCCAATGGATTTTGCAGAATTAGCTAAGTTGGTATCCCAGCTTGATGAGAATCAAAAGGAGGGAGTTCAGGCCTGGCGTTATCACTCAGCAGAGATGGACACACAAGGATAGCCTCCAGTAGCATCTACTTCAGTCTCACAACATTTGAGAAACCAACCCCAAATTGCCATATTTTTGGGTAAATCTGAGTGGCTAAATGGTTTATCATAACAACCAGAAATGCAATTGCTCAAAATATAACATGAACAGAGGAGAATAAAAGAGCATATACTGCAAAATTGATAATTTATTATGAAAAATGCTGAAAGTGGTGATAAAAATACAGGAAATGTGCAAAACATTTTGTACGATAAAATCAAACAGGGAATGAGCAGTGTGGCTGCACCAGTCAGTAAAAGCAAAGATATATACTGAATAAAGTGTGTGGATGTCATAAATAACATAGTTGCCAACATTTACACTGTGTGCAGAATTATTAGGCAAATGAGTATTTTGATCACATGATACTTTTTATACATGTCCTACTCCAAGCTGTATAGGCTTGAGAGCCAACTACCAATTAAGTAAATCAGGTGATGTGCATCTCTGTAATGAGGAGGGGTGTAGTGTAATGACATAAAAACCAGATATAAGATGTGCTTAATTATTAGGCAACTTCCTTTCCTTTGGCAAAATGGGTCAGAAGAGAGATTTAACGGGCTCTAAAAAAATCCAAAATTGTGAGATGTCTTGCAGAGGGATGCAGCAGTCTTGAAATTCACAGACTTTTGAAGCGTGATCGCTAAACAATCAAGCGTTTCATGGCAAATAGCCAACAGGGTTGCAAGAAGAATGTTGGGCATAAAAGGCGCAAAATAACTGCCCATGAATTGAGGAAAATCAAGCGTGAAGCTGTCAAGATGCCATTTGCCACCAGTTTGGCCATATTTCAGAACTGCAACATTACTGGAGTATCAAAAAGCACAACGTGTGCCATAATCAGAGACATGGCTGTTGAGGAGATCCATAAGATGAAATACTTAATTAACCTCTGGACATAGAGCACTGTGAGAAGTGTGTTCAATTAAATCAATTCTCTATAAATAAGCCAGTCACTCTTAAGAGGAAGCCAAGATGGCCCCCGATGACATCACAGACCAAACCATCAGAATGGATGCACCAGATGACGTCCCTCCCATCACCATGGTATTGTCAGGTTTCCGGGTTTTCCAGTCCTCTTTTGAAAGAGCTTGCCCTCGGTTAACATGGAGGTTTATGTTCTGTTGCCCTACTTCCTGTCCAGCTGCTTAAAAGGCCGCCTCTAAGCCTAGTCCAGTGCCTGAGTATACTGCTTGCTGTGTGCTCCTGCTTTACTGCTGCTGCTACTTGATTACCTTTGGATCCTCCTGAAAATCTACCGACCGACTCTGGACCACACCCGGTTTCTTCAAACTGTGCCCGGACTCCGTCTGCCGTCTTTGGTCAGCACGTCTGCCCGGTTTCTTCCGGTTCATAACCATTCTGGACTTTCATCCCGTACGGACACTTCTGGACTTTACCGCTTGCCCCTTGTGTCCCGGCTGCGGCGCATTTAGGCCTTCCGGGGTTGATTGCCGGACAGTCCCTGTATAGGGGTTCGCTCTGGTGGTCTCCCTGGGGGAGTCCGGTGCGTGGCCCCGGGAATCCCCTTCGCTCCGTTTCGGAAAGGTATTTTCATGTGTTTGTTATACTGTGTATTTCCGTTGTGTATCTACCGTGGTTACATATCATAAACATCTTGTACCACAAACTCGTCTCTGGCTGTCATTGCCCTAACGCTATCGAAATCCTCAAAACATACAATAGTATTACATTATACTCAGGCCTTAAGAGGATTTCGCTGGGGCAATGACTGAGACACGAGGAGTAGATCAGCTCTTTTCTATGATTAACTCCTTGCAGCAGGAGATGGAGGTGGTGCAGACTAAACTTAGAGATGTGGAGGCACAGCTGGGCCATGATCACCAGGTACTGGGTCCGGCTATACAGGACTTGCAAGTCAGAGTGGAGGCTCAGGAAGCCGGCCCCACTACGTCCGTATCAGCTGCCGGTATGCCTAGGTTACCCCCATTCCGTTTCAATGGTGACCGTAGTCAGTTTCGTGGATTTGTGAACCAATGTATACTGTTTTTTGATGTACATGCCGATTATTACCGTTCTGACCGGTCCAAAGTGTTATGTATAATTATGTTATTAACCTCACGAGCACTGGCTTGGGCTAATCCTATGATAGAGAACCGGGACATCCGTTTAAATCACCTAGATGATTTTCTGACCGCAATGGCGCAGATGTTTGATGATCCGAATCGCCGTGCTACCGCTGAATCGGCTCTCCTTTCCTTACGTCAGGGAAAGCGTTCTGTCGTTGAATACGCCACTGAATTTAAGAGGTTAGTGGTAGACACCGACTGGGGAAACAATGCATTATTGTCTGTTTTCAGAAAGGGGTTGTCCGGTACCATCAAGGACGAGTTAGCTCGTTCTGAATCTCCAGGGGATTTTGAACTGTTTCTCCAGCACTGTGTGCGTATTGATACCCGCTTGACGGAACGTAGACAGGAAAAATGGGCAGCTGTAAACCGTGTAAACAACTTTGCATTTCCTTCCAGAGAACCCGCTCTCAGGACGCCACGGGAGGCCGAGGACGTTCCTATGCAAGTGGACTCTCTGCAAAAGCGAGAGACCAATGAACGTCACGAACACCGGCTCCGTGAGCGTTTGTGTTTCTATTGCGGTCAATCGGACCATTTTTTGATCGACTGCCCGAAACGTCCGAATCGCCCAAATAAGGTATTGGCAGCCATGGCAGAGTGTGACAACACGGACGCAGAGTCCAATATCTCTGAGGCAAGTGGACACTTGGATGCGGTATTTCCCTTGACTGTAATGTCAACCTCACCGAAGGACTAGGAAGGGAAATATACCCATTGCTCGCTCCCCATTCAGATCCGGTGGGAGGGACAGCTAATACCTACCTCTGCAATGATAGATTCTGGGGCAGGGGGAAATTTCATGGACTCCTCTTTTGCCAGGAAACACGGTATCCGGACTCAGCAAAGAGCCTCACCGGTTACCATGGAGACGGTTGACGGATCTCCGTTAATCTCTGGACCAGTTGATCGGGAAACCGTACCGCTAGAATGCGTCATGAAGCCAGGTCAGCAGGAGACCCTTGTTTTCATGCTAATTTCTTCTCCTCATTTTCCGATTATTCTAGGTATTCCGTGGCTACGGTCTACAAATCCGGTCATCGATTGGGAAACTAAGGAAATATCCTTCCCACCGCAGAGTATTCCGACCATTAGTCCAACTGTTCCGGTTCCAGTAACACCGAATGCGGAGGGCACTGTACAGGTACCTGTTCTACCCCCGGTGTATAACGACTTTGCGGACATATGCGACAAAAGAAAAGCCGATCGGCTTCCCCCGCATAGACCGTATGATTGCCCCATAGACTTACTCCCAGGGGCGGAGATCCCGTTTGGTCATGTCTACCCGTTGGCGGCACCTGAGCTAGAAGCACTAAAAAACTACATTGATGAAAGTCTAGCTAAGGGATTTATTCGTCCGTCTACCTCACCAGCAGGGGCACCCATCTTTTTTGTGAAAAAGAAAGAGGGGACTCTAAGACCCTGTATTGACTACCGGGAACTGAATAAAATAACCATCCGGAACCGGTATCCGTTACCATTGATTCCTGAGCTATTGGAGAGGGTCCAACAGGCAAAAATATTCACCAAATTGGACCTCCGTGGGGCATACAATCTACTCCGCATACGTCCCGGAGACGAGTGGAAGACCGCGTTCCGATGTCGGTATGGACATTTTGAGTACCTAGTGATGCCTTTTGGACTTTGTAACGCTCCCGCGGCTTTCCAACATCTAGTTAACGATATTTTTAGGGATATCATGGACCAATTCATGGTGATTTATCTGGACGATATCCTAATCTTTTCTGATTCCCTACAGGAACACCAGGAGCACGTCAAGACCGTACTTACCCGGCTGAGGGAAAACCACCTGTACATCAAACTGGAGAAATGCGAATTCCATTGCTCACAGATACAATTCTTAGGTTATGTCATCTCTCCTCAGGGACTGAACATGGAGTCTGGCAAAATACAAGCAATTCTAGACTGGCCGGAACCGGGAAACATCAAAGAGGTACAACGCTTTGTCGGTTTTGCCAACTTTTACCGACGTTTTATCCGTAATTTTTCAGAGATCGTTCGTCCCATCACTCTGTTAACCAAGAAAGGACAGAAGTTTGTGTGGTCCGCCCAGGCCCAGGAAGCCTTCCATCGTCTCAAGGTTTGTTTTACCTCAGCGCCTATATTGGTACATCCGAATCCCGCACTTCCCTTTATCGTGGAAGTCGACGCTTACGACTACGCATTAGGGGCCATCCTTTCTCAAAGGACTGGGGACAAGAGTCTCTTACATCCGTGTGCTTTCTTTTCCCGCCGGTTGTCCCCTGCAGAAAGGAACTATGACATTGCGGACAAAGAATTGTTAGCGATTATTTCCGCTTTCAAGGAATGGAGATACCACTTACAGGGAGCCGCGCAGCAAGTGATAGTACTCACAGATCATCGTAATCTGGAATTTCTTAAGTCTGCCAGGTGCCTGTCTCCACGGCAAGCCCGTTGGAGCCTATTCCTTAACCAGTTCAATTTTGTCGTTACATACCGTCCAGGTTCACGTAATGGGAAAGCCGATGCCTTGTCCCGAATCCACGCCGTGGACTCCGTGCCTGGAACCCCGTCTCAGACCGTGTTATCGGATGCCAATTTCGTTGGAGTAATCCAGGACCAGGACTTGTGGAAGGACATCAAGCTGGCCTATGATGGTGACGTATTTCTTGCTGCCCCCCCGAATGATGTAACTCTTGTTCTTCGGAATGGTGTGTGGTTGAGAGAGCGACGCATTTATGTCCCGGAGGCCGTAAGACTTCGGGTTCTCAAGTTGGTCCATGACTCCGTGTTGGCTGGTCATAGGGGGGTACAGAAGACGCAGGAATTTCTGAACCGTTTTTTCTGGTGGCCTACCTGTTTAAAGGACGTAAAGGACTATGTCCACTCATGTGTGGTTTGTGCCCGGTGCAAGGTCCCTCGTGTGGCTCCTACAGGACTCCTCCAACCGTTACCCGTGCCATCTCGCCCTTGGGGGTCTATCTCAATGGATTTTATTGTGGAGTTGCCCGTCTCAGACGGTAACAATACCATTTTAGTGGTGGTGGATCGGTTGACTAAAGCTGCTCACTTTATTCCGTGTGCCGGTCTTCCCTCAGCCGCAGAGACAGTGGATCTGGTTATCCAGAACGTATTCCGATTGCACGGGGTACCAGACGAGATCATCTCTGACCGGGGCGTGCAGTTCACGTCTAGGTTCTGGAAGGGGTTTTGTACGGCACTCCAGATTGATGTCTGTCTTCTGCATACCATCCTCAGACAAATGGGCAAACCGAACGGACCAATCAAACCCTGGAACAATACCTTCGATGTTATGTCAGCCATCTGCAGGACGATTGGTTGAAGATGCTTCCGTTGGCGGAGTTCTCGTATAACAACACTCAGAGCAGCTCCACTAAGGTAACGCCCTTCTTTGCTAACTTGGGTTACCATCCGACTATTTTGCCTAGGTCACCGGTTGCGGTCTCAGTGCCTGCGGTGGAGGACAGATTGACAGAGCTACGACAAAATCTGGAGGTTCTGAAGGACACTGTGGCTACAGCTCAGGAGCGTTACAAGAGGTCGGCAGACGCTCACCGGAAACCGGCACCCATGTATAAGGTAGGGGACTCTGTATGGTTATCCACCAAGAACCTGAGATTGGGTGTCCCTTCGCAGAAGCTGGGACAAAAATTCATCGGTCCGTTCAAGATCACCGGGATCGTGAGCCCTGTGGCCTGTCGGCTGCGGTTACCGCACCATCTAAAGGTACACCCGGTCTTTCATGTTTCTCTCCTCAAATCCGTCTCTCCCAATACGTTTCATGGTCGTGTCGTGCCTCCTCCTCCGCCTGTGATGGTCGACGGCGAGGAGCAGTTCGTGGTTGAGGACATTATTGACTCCCGGCTCCATCGTCGTCGGCTTCAGTATCTGGTACGTTGGCAGGGGTACGCCCCCGAGGACGATTCCTGGGAACCGGTGGGTAACATTCGAGCACCCCGGAAGATCGCTCAGTTTCATCGACGGTACCCGGACAAGCCGGGCCCTGACCCGTCCTGAGGCCGTTTCTGGGGGGGGGAGTAATGTCAGGTTTCCGGGTTTTCCAGTCCTCTTTTGAAAGAGCTTGCCCTCGGTTAACATGGAGGTTTATGTTCTGTTGCCCTACTTCCTGTCCAGCTGCTTAAAAGGCCGCCTCTAAGCCTAGTCCAGTGCCTGAGTATACTGCTTGCTGTGTGCTCCTGCTTTACTGCTGCTGCTACTTGATTACCTTTGGATCCTCCTGAAAATCTACCGACCGACTCTGGACCACACCCGGTTTCTTCAAACTGTGCCCGGACTCCGTCTGCCGTCTTTGGTCAGCACGTCTGCCCGGTTTCTTCCGGTTCATAACCATTCTGGACTTTCATCCCGTACGGACACTTCTGGACTTTACCGCTTGCCCCTTGTGTCCCGGCTGCGGCGCATTTAGGCCTTCCGGGGTTGATTGCCGGACAGTCCCTGTATAGGGGTTCGCTCTGGTGGTCTCCCTGGGGGAGTCCGGTGCGTGGCCCCGGGAATCCCCTTCGCTCCGTTTCGGAAAGGTATTTTCATGTGTTTGTTATACTGTGTATTTCCGTTGTGTATCTACCGTGGTTACATATCATAAACATCTTGTACCACAAACTCGTCTCTGGCTGTCATTGCCCTAACGCTATCGAAATCCTCAAAACATACAATAGTATTACAGGTATCATCCATTGAAGTCAGACTCGGCCATCAACAGCAACACGGATCTCCCTATTGGCTAGCCCATGAACTGTCCCACTAAATGGGCATATCTGAACTTGTGTACGCTCCTAGCCTATATCAAGAGGACGCATGCTTGTACTCTGTCTGTTCGGTGCCATTTTTACTGTGACCAAGAAGATATTTCATATCCGACTGTGTCTGGTGTGAATTCTTTTACGCATGCACTTGGTCCATACCAATTCGGCCAGGCAGTAGGCAACTAGTGATCTCTGGTTAAGAGTTCACCTTAACATTATTGGTGCCCAACGTGGGGCCAATAGACGGAGACACCTGAAATCCTGATGAACCAGCAACTGGAATGGCATGACGTGCTGGACACCCCAGGAATTTGATCACCTCCTAACGAGAGTACAGTAGGTCTGCTGATTTTTCATAATCTGTAGTCTTCCCGTGGTCTCGGTGGGGTGTGTGGCACTGATTGCCTGACTGTGTCCGATTTGTTGGGGTATCTGTTGACGGGCAGACTGGTCTCACGGCTATTGGCCATATTAATCTGAGAAGAACTGTCACATATTCAGTTGCCTGCTGCCTGTTGTGTGTATTTGTGAAGAGGGGAGATTGACTGGTAGTTAAGAGAGCATGTGGGTTTATGAGTTCTGTTAGTTGTCACCTGTGATATGGTTTGTGGTTCTAGTGGAGACTTAAGTAGTTAATACGGTTTGGTACAAGACCTAGAGATGTAGCGTGGTTTTAATTGGCCAGGTTAGGCACGTGTTTTCCACGGGCTCACAAACCTGTGTTAGAGAGGCTAGTGTGAGATTGTGACCGGGGTTATCTATGACGGCCGGTATGTCTCGCCCCGGTTGTGCTCACTCCATGATAGAAAGTAACTCCACTCCAGGGTTAATGCTGTTTCCATACAGGCTGAAGGAAGGGTTAAAAGGAAACAGGAACAAGGGCGGGGGTGCCGGGTGTGAGGGAGTGAACACAACTCCCTGAGTTCTCTGCCGGAGAGGCACATGTGTACTGTTGTGGACTTTTGTTTGGATATTAAACCGTGTGCTGTGACCCTTGGTGCCTGGATCCCGTGTCTTCTGCTGCGCAGCCGACCACGCTACCTCACATATGGTGGAGAATGCGGGCACGCCAGCCGGTGAGGTGTAGCTTCCATTTCTGGTGACCCGGTAGCACATGTCCTGGATTCAAGCGGCTATACTACAGCCCAAACCCGGCGACGCCATGGAGGAAATACTAAAGCAGCAGCAACAGATCAATGCACACCTGCTCCGGTTGTTGGATCATCAGCAGCATTCTTTGAAATTGCAGGAACAAAGGCACCAAGAACAGATGGTTCTCCTGGCCAAGTCGATCCGTGCCGGACCGGCAGCAACAACCCCGGGACCGGGTGACGACGGCAGCGTCCGGAAAGCGGTGACACAATCGTTGCAAAAGATGACCCCGGGGGATGATGTGGAAGCGTTCCTGGCGGTGTTTGAGCGGGTGGCCGAGCGGGAAAAGCTGCCGACCCCCCAGTGGGCTGAGGTATTGTCGCACTATCTGATGGGGGAACCCCAAAAAGCGTACCTGGACCTCTGTACCGAGGACGCCATAGAATATGCGACTTTGAAAGCCGAAATACTGGCCCGGTTGGGGGTGAATACCTATGTACGGGCTCAGCGGGTAAATCAGTGGTTCTATGAGGAAGCCAAACCCGTACGCTCCCAGGCCTATGACTTGTTGCATCTCGTAAAAAAGTGGTTGCAGCCTGACACTCTGAGCCCGGCGCAAATGGTGGAAAGGGTAGTAGTTGATCGTTTTGTGCGCACTTTACCCGTCACCATTCAACGGTGGGTAGGACAGGGTGACCCGAGTACCCTGGACCAATTAGTGTCCCTGGTAGAGTGGCATGTGGCTACGCAGGACTTGATACGGGACACTGAGACTTTGCGTACCGCCCGTCGGTCCGGCCCCTCCAAGCCTAGGGCCAAGGACCCACCGCTGACACCGGTGCAGGACTCCGCTACCGTCCCGTCTGAGGCCGCGCCCGCCGTCCCTGAGGTCCGGAAGGTTCTGTACCCTAAACGACAACTCGTAAAGGGGGTTTCCTTCCCTATTAGATGTTGGCGGTGCCAGCGGGTGGGACATATGGAAGCCCAGTGTCCACTCACCACGGAGCCCATGGATTGTGGGGTTACCCGGCGGGGTTCAATGTATGCTCAGGTGGTGTGTACCGCTGACCTGGTCCCCCCAGAGACTGAGCCCCACTTGTGCCAAATACAGGTGAATGGATGTCCGGTTACAGGATTGTTGGATTCCGGAAGCTTAGTGACCCTTGTGCGATCAACCTTGAGGGCTAAAGTAAAGGTCACAGGACGTACCGTGGGGGTGGTTTGCATACATGGGGACCGCCGAGACTATCCCACGGGGATTGTCACCATCACAGCACCTTGCAGTCAGGTGCAACATGAGGTGGGACTTATTAACACTCTTCCCTATGACGTGATCCTAGGAAGGGATCTGCCCTATTTTTGGACTTTATGGAAGGGACCTCCTAAGTCCCCTCAGATATTGGTCAGTCCGGGACCTGAGCCCTACAATCCTGAATCCGGGACGCCTGCCGTAGGGGTCCCCATGATAGGGACAGAATGTGAACCCGATAGGTCGCCCCTAGAGGTATTGGCAGGAGAGGCTGAGACGGTCGAGCCCATCCTGGAGTTGGAGGCGTCCCCGGATACGTTTGGGACAGCCCAACTCCAGGACCCTACATTAATACATGCCCGGAGTCGGGTGACAGTAGTTGACGGGGTGGCACAGCTGCCCGGTGCCCAGGTAAGGTACCCCCATTTCGCTCTTAAGCAGGATTTACTCTACCGGGTAGATGAAATACGGGGCGTGGGGGTAGAGCAGTTGGTGGTGCCCCAGCCGTATCGCCGGCGGGTCCTCGACTTGGCTCATAAACACCTGATGAGTGGCCACCTAGGGGTCAAGAAAACGCAGGAGCGAATATTGCAAAGGTTCTATTGGCCTGGGGTCTTTGGGGAGGTAAAACGGTTCTGCGAAACCTGCCCGGAGTGTCAGCTTACCGCACCCCTGACCCATTTTCGCAGTCCGTTGGTACCGTTACCCATTATAGAAGTCCCTTTTGAACGGATAGGGATGGATCTGGTGGGGCCCCTCGTAAAGTCTGCTCGAGGGCACCAACACATCCTAGTGATCGTTGACTATGCCACCCGGTATCCAGAGGCGATACCTCTCAGACATACTGCGGCGAAGCTTATAGCTCGGGAGTTGTTTGCTGTGTTCTGCCGGGTGGGGTTGCCCAAAGAGATCCTTGCGGATCAGGGGACCCCATTCATGTCTAAAGTGACCAAAGAGCTATGCCGGCTACTCCAGATCAAGCAGTTGCGCACGTCTGTGTATCATCCTCAGACGGATGGGTTAGTAGAACGATTCAATAAAACCCTGAAAACCATGCTCAAAAGGGTGATCTCCAAAGACGGGAAAGACTGGGATATGATGCTTCCCTATTTGATGTTTGCCATACGAGAGGTGCCACAGGCATCCACGGGGTTTTCGCCTTTTGAATTGTTATACGGGCGACATCCCCGGGGATTGCTGGACCTGGCACAGGAAACATGGGAGCAAGAGCCCACCCCCCATAAAAGTGTGATTGAACACATTTTAGGAATGCAGAACCGCATAAGCGCGGTCATGCCAATTGTGAAGGAGCATCTACAGGAGGCTCAGGCCGCGCAAAGCGGCCGCTACAATAGACAAGCCACCGTGCGGACCTTTAAACCCGGGGATCGGGTGTTGGTATTGATCCCCACGGCGGAGAGCAAATTCCTGGCTCAGTGGCAAGGCCCCTACGAGATAAAGGAAAGAGTCGGGGTGGTCAACTATAAAGTATTGCAGCCCGGTAGGCGGAAACCTGAACAAATATACCATGTCAACCTATTAAAACCTTGGCAGGAACGGGAAAGCCTGATGGTTGTTTTTTCCCCATCTCCCTCCTCTTCGGGTCGTTCACATCCGGCTCCAGCGACCTCCGGAGAGGACGAACCGGAAGTAAGGATTGGAGAAGCCCTCACCAAGCAACAGAGGCGAGAGGCCAGACGGCTGGTTCAGCAGAACCCCGATGTCTTCTCCGATCTGCCTGGTAGGACCAGTCTGATACGACATGATATTGTCACCGAGCCCCACCTGAAGGTACGCCTGAAGTCATACCGCGTGCCGGAGGCTCGAAGACAAGCCATATCAGAGGAAGTGAAGACAATGCTACGCCTGGGGGTCATCGAAAAATCCCGGAGTGAATGGGCTAGTCCCATTGTCCTAATACCAAAACCCGATGGCTCCTTAAGGTTCTGCAATGACTTTAGGAGATTGAACGAAATATCCAAGTTCGATCTCTACCCCATGCCCCGGGTGGATGAGCTGATTGATAGGCTGGGACAGGCGCGATATTTCACCACGCTCGACCTGACCAAGGGGTACTGGCAGGTGCCACTGACGGAGTCCGCCAAGGAGAAAACCGCTTTTGTTACGCCGGAGGGTCTCTTCCACTATGTTGTCTTGCCTTTTGGGTGACATGGCACTCCGGCCACGTTCCAGAGGTTGATGGACTTGGTGCTGGAACCCCACCAGGCGTATGCATCAGCGTACCTTGATGACATCATTATTTACAGCTCTGAGTGGCAGACCCACTTGGAACAGGTACAAGCGGTGGTGAACGCGCTCCGAACAGCCGGATTGACAGCCAATCCCAAGAAATGTGCGTTGGGGCTCACGGAAGCCCGCTACTTGGGCTACGTAATAGGCCAAGGAGTGATTAAGCCCCAAATTAACAAGGTTGAGGCGATCCAGAAGTGGCCTAGACCCCTGACCACGAAGCAGGTTAGGGCCTTCCTGGGTATTGTGGGGTACTACAGGAGGTTTGTAAAAGATTTTGCGGGACTATCAGCCCCCTTGACGGACCTTCTCAAAGGCAAGAAGTCCGTCATGGTGCGCTGGACTCCGCAGGCCGAGGACTCCTTCCGGGCCCTGAAGGGGGTCCTGTGCGGACAGCCCGTTCTGGTCAACCCTGATTTCCGGAAGGAGTTCATAGTACAGACTAACGCCTCGGAGGTCGGCCTGGGGGCAGTGCTATCTCAGGTGGTTCAGGGGGAGGAACACCCCGTCACCTTTTTAAGTAGGAAGCTCACCCCTCCCGAGCGGAATTATAGCGTAGTGGAGAAGGAGTGCCTGGCGATTAAGTGGGCCTTGGAGTCCCTACGCTATTACCTGCTGGGACGGCAGTTTCGCTTGGTGACTGATCACTCTCCGCTGGTCTGGATGAGGTCCGCCAAGGAACGGAATGCCCGGGTTACCCGGTGGTTCCTTTCTCTGCAGAACTTCCGGTTTACGGTTGAACACCGGGCCGGTAGGTTGCAGGGCAACGCCGATGCCTTGTCCCGCGGCCCGTGTTTGATGGCAGGAATTCAACCCCACTCGCTTGAACTGAGGGGGGGGGGTATGTGAGACTGTGACCGGGGTTATCTATGACGGCCGGTATGTCTCGCCCCGGTTGTGCTCACTCCATGATAGAAAGTAACTCCACTCCAGGGTAATGCTGTTTCCCTACAGGCTGAAGGAAGGGTTAAAAGGAAACAGGAACAAGGGCAGGGGTGCCGGGTGTGAGGGAGTGAACACAACTCCCTGAGTTCTCTGCCGGAGAGGCACATGTGTACTGTTGTGGACTTTTGTTTGGATATTAAACCGTGTGCTGTGACCCTTGGTGCCTGGATCCCGTGTCTTCTGCTGCGCAGCCGACCACGCTACCTCACACTAGTTACAAGTCTTCCAAGAGAAGCTTGTTAACGGGAGCCTGTGTTAGAGAGGCTAGTTACAAGTCCTCCAAGAGATGCTTGTTAAAAAAGAGCCTGGGTTAAAAAGGCTGGGTAGAAGACATCCAAATGGGGCTTATTACTGGAGCCTGGGTGTTATAGAGACCGGGTACAATGGTAGATTGAGGCAATTAGAGACCAGGTAGAGGAAGTGTTTTTTAGAGTTCAGAACAAAGACTGGTTTGGAAGTGTATGCTGCAAACCCTAGGTTTTCTTTAGTGTTTCAGTTGTGAGTCATCTCCCCATCTTTGTTTGTCTGTTGTTCTTATCTTGGTCTGCATAGAAAAAGATTGTTTGGTGTTGTAGATCTTGAGAGAAAGATGGAGAAATTGATTGAATGTTATGTCTAGTTGTGCCGGAAAAATCCGGATGAGAGTGGACTTTGTTGGGATGTGGGGACTCTAGGCTGCAATCCTGTGATAAGTCATGTGCTAGTCATGGAGGCAGCCATTTTAGGTCAGATTTTAAAATGGTGTATGAAGCACATGGTGGCCGAGGCATGCATGGTTTAAACAAAGAAAAGGAAGTGAGTCGGGGGATGTGTGAAGAAGACCATGTGCTCTGTAAATGTTTGAACAAAGACTGGGTGGAATATTATATACTTAGACAGAAAAATAAGTGTTTTTATCTATAATTAGACTTAGGGCGGCTTTGCACGTTGCAACATCGAACGTGCGATGTCGGTGGGGTCAAATCGAAAGTGACGCACATCCGGCGTCACTTTCTACATCGTTGTGTGTAAATCCTAGAGGATACGATTAACGAGTGCAAAAGCGTCGTTATCGTATCATCGGTGCAGGCTCCGACTTTTTCATAATTAAGCTGCCGCGACAGGTACAATGCTGTTCCTCGTTCCTGCGGCAGCACACATCGCTGTGTATGAAGCCGCAGGAGCGAGGAACATCTCCTTACCTGCCGCCAGCGGCTATACGGAAGGAAGAAGGTGGGCGGGATGTTTACATCCTGCTCATCTCCGCCCCTCCGCCGCTATTGGCCGCCTGCCGTGTGACGTCGCTATGATGCCGCACGACCCGCCCCCTTAGGAAAGAGGCGGGTCGCCGGCCAGAGCGACGGTCGCAGGGCAGGTGAGTGCATGTGAAGCTGGCGTAGCGATAATTTTCGCTACGCCAGCTATCACAAGATATCGTACCTGCGACGGGGGCAGGGACTATCGCGTGCGACATCGCCCGCTTTAGATCGGAGACATATGTGTATGTGTATATAAATATATACGTATAAGTACAGAGTATAGAAAAGAGGGGAGAAAGAGTTTGAGCAGATGTGAGGTCAGTTTTCCTTTTTTTCTCTGCCACGTGCTCCTACAGATGCAAAATGGTGGACGAAGCACATGGCTGAGGCATGATTGAGACAAAGACAGATATTGAGTAGGGGGATGTGTAAAGTAACCAGAAGACCATCGGTTGTATGAAAGTCTGAACACTGGATTGGATGGAGTAGTACAGTGGTACCTTGCTTAACGAGAATAATCCGTTCTGGGACTGTGCTTGTTAATCAAGGTACTCGTTCAGCAGAGCAAGATTTCCCATAGGAAATCATTGCAATGCTGACGATCCGTTCCACAACTTCTAAAATGTCCCATCTTCGTCCCCTATTCTGTCATTCCACACATGCACAAACATGCACAACCACACACAAACACACACAAACACACATGCACACACACATATTATATGCTCACCTTACCTTCCGTTCCATCGCCGGTCCGCTGGGACTTGCTGTTCTCTGGTACGGGGCCGGGCTGTGTAATGCGTTACCATAACGACGAGGCAGGAACTTCCCAGCCACAGCGCTGACGTCAAAGGCAGAGCCGCTTGCCTCTGATTGGCCAGCGCTCTGCCTTTCATTAGCAGTGACAGGAAGTTCCTCCCTCGTCGCTAGGGATGCAGATACACAGTGTGGACTGGAGCGCAGCGGCGCACTACAGCACCCAAGAGGCCGGCGATGAAATGAAAGGTAAACATATTATGTTATATTATATGCTCACCTTACCTTCCGTTGCATCGCAGGCCTCCTGGGTCTTGTAGTTCGCCGCGAGGACGTCGAGATGTACCCGGGAACTACAAGAACCATGAGGCCGGCGATGGAACGGAAGGTAAGGTGAGCATAATACTGTATGTGTGTGCGTGCGTGTGTGTTTGTGTGTGTTTGTGTGTACATGTGTGTGTCTGTGTGGACTGCAAGTGCGGGTCAGAGTGTGGTGGATGGACGGAACCGGAAGTGTGTGCGGGGAGAATTTTCGCTCGTACAGCAAAGCTTTCTCGTAAAGCGGGTTACAAATTTACAGAAAGCTTTGCTTTTTAAGCGAAATTCTCGTTAAGAGGGTTACTCGTTAAGCGAGGTACCACTGTACATACTTAGACAGAAAAATTAGTGTTTTTAACTGTAGTTGGACCAGGACTGTGGATATGTAAATCTGTGTGTATATGTATAAAGTATGGAATATAGGCAGGAAGGATAATTGTTTAAACTTGTAAGTTTAGCAGAAGTAAAATCAGTTTCTCCCGTCCCCCTCTCATGTGGTTCAGCCGCCCTTACACAAAGAAGCCATGTGCTATTCTGGTAGCGGCCATTTTATTAGTAAATCTGTGTGGAGCCCTCCAGTGAAGTTGACAAAACTGCTCTCACTGAATAACATATGAAGTGTTAGTAAAAGTTGATAGTACTAAAAAATGGAATATTGAATGATTGGGTAGTTGTGGAAGACACGTAATACAGATCCAGTGTGCAGGTTGGATTGAGTTAGGACGGTCAAAGGGAGGAATGTCTTATTAATTAGTAAGCAATAAAATAAGAGAAAAACCTTATAATAACTTGCCTTTGTGGCAGATGTCATGATAAATAATACATATTCCAATTATGAATGTGACGAATAATCCTCAGAGTTGAATGTTTTAAAAAAAATAAATGAATAAATAAATAGATAAATATATCCATGGGAAAAGAGGTCGCAATGTTGAGTTGTCTTGCAGAAAGGAAAAAAATAAATAAATAAATAAACCAATAAAAGATATATATATATAATTATATATATATCCAAGAGAGCAGAGAGATTTGGCTTCTTAATGTGTCCAACAGAAGGAGAAGGCCTGTTTGCCTTAGTGGGAGGAGGAAAATACAGTTTTTCCACTAGAGTTTCAAGTTACAAAGAGGGTTTCTTGTGAAAAGAGCAGCCCAAACATGTTTCTTTTAAAAAAAAAACAATAGTTTTTTATTTTACTAATTTTATCCTAAAGGAGTAAAACTTAATTGTGGAAATGTTTAGATTTATTGGTAGATACAAGAGCATAGGAAGCTGTTTAATCAGATGGATTTCTATGGTAAATCAGCATTTTATGATGATTTGCTTAGAAAATTAATTTTTAGTTCATGGCTCTGTTGCCAGATGGCCAGTATTTATAGAAAAGTAATAGTATTCATGAACAGAATTATCACAGAGATGCTGAAAATTTGCTGATAATGTCCTCAATTTTACTAATATGAACGCCTCTATCCAGAGGTTGTGTTACGTTGTTGTTGTTATTATTATTGATAATAATAGTAGTAATAATAATAATATTTATTAATCTAATTTATTAATAATTACAATAATTTGTTTTTAAGGTATGTGAATGATTTATGGCATTCTGTGTTTGATATATAATGTATTGAATCATCTGTTTTCTTTTTTATAGAAAGAAAGATTGTAATACAGATTTCTGTGTTTCAAGCGACGGTTAAAAAAAGCCATTGAAATAGTTTTCCATTATAAGGTTACACATAACATAATATTTATGGTGTTTCCGGTTAGGTACAATCTATACAATGTGACTTTCATGCCTAAATGTAGAGCTCCGGGGCCACACACTTTTTGCATCTAATTATGTTTTGGATAATAGATTCAAAAAGGAGGGGGAAAGATGATGTGGAAAATCACACATATTATTTAAGGTTTTAATTTGTTCATCAAATAGAGTTAAATGAGCCCATTGCTAATGCAGATTTTGAGTTTTTTCGTAGATGGATCCAGATACCAAGATGCTGGTTGATTCTACACTGGATATGCTGAGGTTACGCAACATGAGGTAATAAAAATCGAACCACTCGCTCCTCTCCCATCGGAATAGGAGAATGAAATGAAGATTTGCGATCACTGTGGTTTGTAGAGCGGAGGGGGATAAGACAGTCAAAATGTGGATATAGGCAGCAGCTGGAGGAGATGCTCGCACAGGTGCAGACAACAAAGAAGCAGTGAACTGGCCTAGAGTTGAGAGTCCTTTACCAATGCAGACCAGTACCAGTACCTTGGTGGCTCCTGTCACATCCGTGACATTGGTCAATCCTTGTGTTTTTAAATCCCTATAGGAACAAGCGATTCAGCAAGGAACGGAGTGTGAGATGCAGGGAGCCAGCTGACTGAGGAAGGTCTGTGGATAAAGGGCTGTAAGCTTTCTCTGCCATGAGCACTCTACTCAATAATAGCCCAGATAACACATGTGACAAAGGTGTTGGGATGGACAAGATATGGGTGGCACCACTGCTTCAGTACCCAGGTGGCCAGACACCTCCAGTCTTGTAAGACGTGTGCCTATTAAGGTAGAAAAAACTGTAAAGACCTCGTAGAAACACCCCCTCAGCCGCTCTACTGCTCCAGTTATTGTAGATTAGTCATATACATCTACCATGAGTAGGTTTATATGAGTTTTGTGCGTGTTGTGTAAATTTCTTTTCAGGCCTGCTCTGAAATATATCCAGTATGGAAAACGTTACTGCTGAAAAACTCATGATGCTGGTGGTATGTAAAGATGGAGTTCCTAAAAAGCGGTAAAAGTACATATTCTATAGCAGAGGTCATTATAGAGATCAGTACCTGGGGATGCCCCTGATGAACCCCTGTCTGCCACTGCGAAGAAGGGAGAAATGCGTTGGGCTTCTTTCATGCTGAGTGTCTGACAAATATGTGTTTATTTTATTAGCCTGAGTGTGAATTGTATTGTGGAGGGTCTGTGATTGGACAAAATCTCCTCATGACTTTACCTGGCCTTATTATTATTATATTTATACAGTGGGTACATGTTATACATGTGAGATATTTAATTTATTTTAGGGTTTGGTCCTTGAATTTGCTATATCATTGTCAGGGCCAGGTGGACGGGCAGACCCAGGAGGTGGATCCACTGGGCCGAACTCCTAGATGTTGGTAAGGGGTCCGGTAGCTGGAGCACTATAGACAGCAGAACAGTCCGTGCACACGAGGATAACGGAGAAGTCCCTGGGACCACGGAGTCACTGGTGGTAGTCCGGGTGACGCAGCTCAGGTTCGGAAGCCGAGATGATGTCAAGCGGGGTCCGGAACCTTTGGAGCGAGATGACGGGTCACCGCAGGGATCCGAGATGGTACGGACTGTCAGGATGGCAGATGGACAGCGTTCGGGATTCGGTCAGGACCGGATGGCGAGGCAGGCACGGCTCTACAAGAGAGATAGGTGAGTATATCACAAAAACACCAGGAGACCTGACTCCTAGCTTAGGAAACACGAAGATCAGGCCCCGCCCCCTTGGACAATAAACCCCTTTATACCCTGTACCTGTTTTGCATCATTTCCTGTTAATGGACGCTGGCCCTTTAAGAAAGGGTCAGTGACCGCGCGCGCGCCCTAATGCGCATGCGCGCGGCCCGGGTGCCAGAAGCCAGGGAAGGAAGCTGAGAGGAGGACGCAGGGGAGCCGGCCAGGACCTGGGAAGCCGTCGGGCGCCGGGATCGGAGACCAGGGGGCCTGGGAAGGACGGGCACTGGAGGCTGGAGAGCGGGGAGCGTGGCAGGTGAGCCGGGGAGCGGAGCTGAGGACCCGGGGAGCGGAGCAGAGGACCCGGGGAGGGGAGCCGAGGACCCGGGGAGCGTGACAGTACCCCCCCCCCACGCCCCCCTCCCCGCAACCGGGACATGAAGGCACGGATCAGAGGAGTGCCCACGTTCTCCCTGGGCTCCCAGGACCTATCCTCAGGACCATACCCCTCCCAGTCCACCAGGAAGAACTGTCGACCCCGTACGGTCTTCATGGCCACGATATCCCTTACCGCATAGATGTCGTCATCGGCAATAGGTGGAGGAGCCGGACTGGCAGCAGCGGAGAAGGGACCAAGGACAACCGGCTTGAGCAGGGAGACGTGGAATGAGTTGGGTATCCTCATCGTGGCCGGGAGCTGTAGCTTGTAGGAGACCTCATTGATCTTGTTGAGGACTTTAAACGGCCCGATGTAGCGAGGACCCAGCTTGTATGATGGTATCTTCAAGCGGACGTACTTGGAAGCAAGCCAGACGAGATCTCCAGGAGAGAAACACGGAGGGTCCAGACGTCTCTTGTCTGCGTGTCGTTTCATCCGTAGGGAAGCACGCCCAAGGGACGCCTTGACAGAGTCCCAAATGGTTGCAAAGTCACGGGCTACAGTATCAGCAGCAGGGACATCCAAAGAAGGGGATACCGGCAATGGGACGGAGGGCTGGAGTCCGTAAACGACATGGAAGGGAGAGCTGGAGGACGACTCACTGATGTGGTGGTTATGGGAGAATTCAGCCCAAGGAAGAAGCGTGGACCAGTCGTCGTGATGGGCGTTGACATAGTGACGTAAAAAAGAGGTCAAGATTTGATTGACCCTCTCCACTTGGCCATTAGACTGAGGATGGTATGCAGATGAAAAGTCCAGAGTCACTCCCAGATGTTTGCAGAGAGCCCTCCAGAAGCGGGAGGTGAACTGAGTTCCTCTGTCGGATACGATGTGTAATGGAAAGCCATGCAAGCGGAAGATGTGATGTATATAGGCATCCGTGAGTTCTTGAGCAGAGGGCAGTCCTGCCATAGGGACGAAATGAGCCATTTTAGAGAACCGATCCACCACGACCCATATGACTGTGTGCCCGGAGGACAATGGCAAGTCCGTAATAAAGTCCATCGCTATGTGTTGCCACGGAACTGAGGGTATCGGCAGAGGCAGAAGACGGCCATATGGCAGGTGTTTGGGCGTCTTGTTCCTGGCACAAGAGGAGCAGGCAGAGACAAAAGCAGCGACGTCCGTGCGAAGGGATGGCCACCAGTAGTGACGTACAATCGCACTCCAAGTTCTCTTCTGACCAGCATGACCGGCTGTTTTCGAGGCATGACCCCAGTGTAACACTTTTTGCCTGTCTGTCTCAGAGACATAGGTCTTCCCGGGCGGTATCTGGGCCAGGGTGACAGGGGCCACCGGAATGATTTTGCTAGGACAGATGATGGGTTGGGTAGTCTCTTCCTCCTGCTCCATGGGCATGAAAGACCTGGACAAGGCATCAGCGCGTACATTCTTGTCCGCGGGTCGGAAATGGAGCTGGAAATCAAACCTGGCAAAGAATAAGGACCACCTGGCTTGCCGTGGGTTCAGTCGCTGAGCAGACCGCAGGTATTCCAGCTTCTTGTGGTCCGTGTAAATGATCACGGGGTACACTGCTCCCTCTAGAAGGTAGCGCCATTCCTCCAGAGCCAGTTTGACTGCCAAGAGCTCTCGGTCACCGATGGTGTAGTTGCGTTCAGGCGCTGAGAAGCTCTTGGAGAAGAATCCGCAAGTCACCATCTTCCCGGAGGAGGACTTCTGCATGAGCACTGCTCCGGCTCCTGAGGAGGAGGCATCCACCTCCAGGGTGAACTGGCGGTTTAACTCCGGACGGTGGAGTACAGGAGAGGAGGCAAATGCCCGCTTCAGAGAGCCAAACGCGGCGTCGGCCGCCGGGGACCAGTCCTTGGGATTAGCCTCTTTCCTGGTCAAAGCGGAGAGAGGAGCAGTCAGAGCAGAGAAGTGAGGAATGAACTGGCGGTAGTAGTTGGCGAATCCCAGGAAGCGTTGGATTGCCTTCAGTCCAGAAGGAGGAGGCCAGTTGAGAATGGAGGAGACCTTCTTTGGATCCATCTGCAGTCCAGTATCAGAGATGATGTACCCCAGGAAGGGGAGAGAAGACTGCTCAAAGACACACTTCTCGTACTTGGCGTACAGGCGATTCTCTCTCAGTCTTTGTAGAACCAGTTGTACGTTCTCTCTGTGGGTCTGGAGGTCCGGTGAGAAGACAAGGATGTCATCCAGATACACTACTACACAGACGTAAAGAAGGTCCCGGAAAACGTCGTTCACCAGTTCTTGAAAGACGGCTGGGGCGTTACACAGGCCGAAGGGCATCACGCAGTATTCATAGTGCCCATCGCGAGTATTGAACGCGGTCTTCCATTCGTCCCCAGAGCGGATGCGTACCAGATTGTAAGCACCCCGAAGATCCAGCTTGGTGAACACACGAGCTCCTCTAAGCCGGTCAAACAATTCGGGGATGAGCGGCAGAGGGTACTTGTTTTTTACGGTGATTTGATTCAAACCCCGGTAGTCTATGCATGGGCGTAAGTCGCCCTCTTTCTTCTTGACGAAGAAGAAACCTGCTCCAGCAGGAGAGGAGGATCTCCGAATGAATCCCCTTGCCAGGCTCTCTGTGATGTAAGTAGACATGGCCCTTGTTTCGGCTGGAGACAATGGATATATCCGTCCTCGAGGTGGTGTTGTTCCAGGGAGCAGGTCGATGGCACAATCGTAAGGACGATGTGGCGGAAGTACCTCGGATTCCTTTTTATCAAAGACGTCTGCAAAGGACCAATAGGCCGAGGGCAGCCCCGGTAGGTTCTCTGGAACCGGAGGTCGTCGGATGGGTTGTATAGTCTTCAAGCACTTCTCATGGCACGAAGAGCCCCATCGGGTGATTTCGCCAGTGCCCCAGCTGACTGACGGTTCGTGTGTCCGTAACCAGGGAAGTCCCAGCAGGATCTGATGGGACATGTGTGGGAGGACGTAGAAAGCGATGTTCTCGGTGTGCAGGGCACCGATACGCAGTTCCACCGGCTTGGTGATCCAGGAGATGGTGTCAGAGAGGGGTCTCCCATCCACAGAGGCAATCACGAGGGGCTTGTCGAGTGGAGTAACAGGCACCTGGTACTTGTCCACCGTGGCCTGCTGGATGAAATTGCCTGCTGCCCCGGAATCGAGGTATGCCTCAGCCGTGAACCGCGTCTCTCCCGTTGTCACTTGCACAGTCCACGTAACCGGGTCTGAGAGAGTCCCAGCACCTAGGGTGGCCTCTCCTACCAACCCTAGGCTTTGGAGTTTCCCGGCCTCTCTGGACAGGAGCGTAGCAGGTGTGTGTCCTCTCCGCAGTAAAAGCAGAGGCCCTTGGCGAGCCGCTCAGCTCGACGTAGTTCAGACTGCCGCACTCTGTCGATCTGCATGGGCTCGTGAATGGGAAGCCCAGCTGTCGATGACTGAAGTACGGCGGGCTTCTGCGGAGGAGAGGAATGCCGTACCGGACGTCTCTCACGGGACACTTCCTTGGATCGCTCCTGAAAACGAATGTCCACTCGAGTCGCTAGGGCGATCAGGGCATCCAGGGTGGTCGGTACGTCACGACCCGCCAGCTCGTCTTTAATTCGCCCCGAGAGTCCTTCCCAGAAGGCGGCGGTTAGGGCCTCGTTGTTCCACCCGAGTTCCGAAGCCAAGGTGCGAAACCGGATGGCGTATTGGCCCACCGTCAGAGTCCCCTGACGTAACCGGAGAAGAGACAAAGCGGACGCGGAGGCGCGTCCAGGCTCATCAAAGGTGCCACGGAATGCCTGCAGGAACTCCTGGATGTTCGTGGTCACAGGATCCCCCTTCTCCCACAAGGGGTTCATCCACGCCAGTGCCTCACCCTCTAGATGGGACATAATGAAGGCGACCTTGGCTTGATCGGAGGCAAACAAATGCGGCAGCTGCGTGAAATGAAGGGAGCATTGGTTTAAGAATCCCCTGCAGGTCTTGGGGTCTCCGGCGTACCGGGGTGGTGAGGCCAAACGAAGTCTGGAAGTATCTGAAGATGTCGCCACGGGAGCTGGAGCCGTGGACTGACTAGTGGAAGCCCGGGATGCTGAAGACGTAACTGCCGCTTGTAGCGTGTTCAGGCGGGCGTCCACAGAAGACATGAATTGCAGCATGCGGGTCTGAGTCTCACGCTGGCGTTGGAGTTCCTCCTGTACGGCTGCTAGTGCTGCAGCGGGATCCATGGCCTGATCTTACTGTCAGGGCCAGGTGGACGGGCAGACCCAGGAGGTGGATCCACTGGGCCGAACTCCTAGATGTTGGTAAGGGGTCCGGTAGCTGGAGCACTATAGACAGCAGAACAGTCCGTGCACACGAGGATAACGGAGAAGTCCCTGGGACCACGGAGTCACTGGTGGTAGTCCGGGTGACGCAGCTCAGGTTCGGAAGCCGAGATGATGTCAAGCGGGGTCCGGAACCTTTGGAGCGAGATGACGGGTCACCGCAGGGATCCGAGATGGTACGGACTGTCAGGATGGCAGATGGACAGCGTTCGGGGTTCGGGATTCGGTCAGGACCGGATGGCGAGGCAGGCACGGCTCTACAAGAGAGATAGGTGAGTATATCACAAAAACACCAGGAGACCTGACTCCTAGCTTAGGAAACACGAAGATCAGGCCCCGCCCCCTTGGACAATAAACCCCTTTATACCCTGTACCTGTTTTGCATCATTTCCTGTTAATGGACGCTGGCCCTTTAAGAAAGGGTCAGTGACCGCGCGCGCGCCCTAATGCGCATGCGCGCGGCCCGGGTGCCAGAAGCCAGGGAAGGAAGCTGAGAGGAGGACGCAGGGGAGCCGGCCAGGACCTGGGAAGCCGTCGGGCGCCGGGATCGGAGACCAGGGGGCCTGGGAAGGACGGGCACCGGAGGCTGGAGAGCGGGGAGCGTGGCAGGTGAGCCGGGTAGCGGAGCTGAGGACCCGGGGAGCGGAGCAGAGGACCCGGGGAGGGGAGCCGAGGACCCGGGGAGCGTGACAATCATATTGATTTAAGGTACCAAACAGCTATGTAAAATACAGAGTTTGAATATTTAATTTTTGGGAATGAATTGGATATATATAATTGCATATTGATGCCTGTATCTCACGGTTTCTATATTCCCTCACTGACATTAGCAGCATGTATTAGCATTAGCAGTGTAGGGATAGGGAGAGGGAGCCATCGGTGAGCGGGGGCGCCAATTCGCTTTATAGGGTGCCAACCTCTGCTGCGAGGTAGGGAGAGTTTAGGGCTATTGCCCCAATCCCTGCCCCCTCCTTTATTGGAATATTTAATTGTGTCTATAGTCACATGGGTCTATGTTGTTTAGAATTTTGATGATTATAACATAAAAATGTAACGATCCACAAGATAACGGTGAACGCTGCAAATCATGTAACAAATGTTCATTTTCCTTAATAATTAGATCTTTATATAAGATATTTTTGGTTTAGCACCTACAATGTGATTATATTTCTCATAGATACTTCAGATACAGTGTGATATCCTGACCAGTGATGTACGAGCCGTATACAACTGCCTATACAGTATAGTGTGTTAAACATGTGTATCCTCCAATTCCAGATCCTAAATCAGTGTCAGGAGCACGTGGTCTCCAGCCAGGAGACTGGGTGACCCTAAAAAAGACAAGTCAGAATGAGCCATAAGTCAGAATCAGATGGACCGATCCAGCTTTTCTCGACCACAGCAACTTCCATGAAGCTTGAGGGAAAACCCATCTGGAGACAGCAGCCGCTGTAAAGAGTCATCATACCAGCAGAATGAGGGTCACAACACACATAGTGCTGGATTATCTCACATAGAACCTTATGGAGAATTTGTAGATTGGGGATGAAACATGGGAAATAACCATGATAAAGGAACAATGGGTACAGGAACATTACACAAATAAGGGCTCATGGTGGGAAAAATATTATCTGACCTGAACCAACCAATTATTTTAAGGGTTTCAGTGACTTTTTAAGGATAACATACACTTATAGGTAACTGGTATTGTCTTATTTGTTGGTATTTGAAGCCGTAAAAGTGCTACTCTGTGTTACTGAAGGTAATCGGATCCATGCGTAAAGGAAATCTTGTTGAAGACCTCCTGGTGGAAGATTATGGACCCGAGACAAGAAGAGATCCATTAGTGTTGTGATACAATCAGGTGTATTCAGGTAGAAAAGTCTCGAAGACGCGGACAGCACTCAGATATTGACTGGGAATCAGTCTTTCAGAAACGGTAATGCTAAAAGCTGCAGCATAACAGTAATAAGCTTATTCTTACAATTGCCTTACTCTTTCTAATCGATTAATCTCAAAATCTGAGTAAGCTCTTCGGCATTAAATAGTCTGTTCTAAGGACTGGTTCGTTACCTGTAACTCTGTGAACTGTGTGTGCGGGATGTGATCAACTCTCTGATCAACAGTCTGTACCAGTGGGGGCATAGGCTTAGCATTGCTTGTATAGTGGATAGCAAAACGAAAAAAGTTGCAGTTAAAGCATTAGAGCTGATGTGTTAGAGGACTACGGTAGGGTCAGAAGGTTAATAAAGTATTTAGGGGGGACTGTTAAGGAGAGCCATAAGATGAAATACTTAATTAACCTCTGGACATAAGGCACTGTGAGAAGTGTGTTCAATTAAATCAATTCTCTATACATAAGCCAGTCACTCTTAAGAGGAAGCCAAGATGGCCCCTGATGACATCACAGACCAAACCATCAGAATGGATCCACCAGATGACGTCCCTCCCATCACCATGGTATCATCCACTGAAGTCAGACCCGCCCATCAACAGCAACACGGATCTCCGCATTGGCTAGCCCATGAACTGTCCCACTAAATGGGCATATCTGAACTTGTGTACACCCGTAGCCTATATCAAGAGGACGCATGCTTGTACTCTGTCTGTTCGGTGCCATTTTTACTGTGACCAAGAAGAGATTTCATATCCGACTGTGTCTGGTGTGAATTCTTTTACGCATGCACTTGGTCCATACCAATTCGGCCAGGCAGTAGGCAACTAGTGATCTCTGGTTAAGAGTTCACCTTAACATGGCCAAGGTAAGGAAGGCTGAAAAACAACCACCTTTGAACAAGAAACATAAGATAAACCGTCAAGACTGGGCCAAGAAATATCTTAAGACTGATTCTTCAAAGGTTTTATGGACTGATGAAATGAGAGTGACTCTTGATGGGCCAGAGGCTGGATCAGTAAAGGGCAGAGAGCTCCACTCCCACTCAGACGCCAGCAAGGTGGAGGTGGGGTACTGGTATGGGCTGGTATCATCAAAGATGAACTTGTGTGGGACCTTTTCGGGTTGAGGATGGAGTGAAGCTCAACTCCCAGACCTACTGCCAGTTTCTGGAAGACAACGTCTTCAACCAGTGGTACAGACAGAAGTCGGTATCGTTCAAGAAAAACATGATTTTTATGCAGGATAATGCTCCATCATATGCATCCAACTACTCCACAGCGTGGCTGGCCAGTAAAGGTCTAAAAGATGAGAACATAATGACATGGCCCCTTTGTTCACCTGATCTGAACCCCATAGAGAACCTGTGGTCCCTCATAAAATGTGAGCTCTACATTGAGGGAAAACAGTACACCTCCCGGAACAGTGTCTGGGAGGCTGTGGTGGCTGCTGCTCAATGTTGATCGTAAACAGATCAAGCAACTGACAGAATCTATGGTTGGTAGGCTGTTGAGTGTCAACATAAAGAAAGGTGGGTATATTGGTCACTAATTTTTTGGGGTTTTGTCTTTGCATGTCAGAAATGTTTATTTATAAATTTTGTGCAGTTATATTGGTCTACCTGGTGAAAATAAACAAGTGAGATGGGAATATATTTTTATTAGGTTGCCTAATAATTCTGCACAGTAATAGTTACCTGCAAAAACAGATATCCTCCTAAGATAGCCAAAACTAAAAAAAAACATTCCAACTTCCAATAATATTAAGCTTTGATATTTATGAGTCTTTTGGGTTGATTGAGAACATAGTTGTTGATCAATAAAAAAAAAATCCTCTAAAATACAACTTGCCTAAAAATTCTGCACACGGTGTAGTATATGAAAAATATCACAACTCGTCTTATAACAATAAGATTATATATTTGGTATAATGCAGAAGGTAACACATATGTAACAACATCTCAGCCAAACAATAGCTGCATATAATGGTACCGTAAAACTAAATGAGTACATACGTAGACTGGTTAGAGAAGACCACACTGCGTCCCTAAAATCGTCACAAGTCCCCGATCCCAACTTACGTTTCATTTTTATTTTAGATCTTATATAAAAACAACACAACATTTGTATCATAGCTAAGGATGGTTGACCTTGGGGAGATCAACATCCAACACCGCGGAGACACCATCACGTGTTTCTCAACGCAGTGACACTAGAACAAGGCCCCCTGGGAAAATATGCAAAACAAGAATGCCGCGGAGACACCATCACATGTTTCTCAACGCTGGCCGGAAACTAGCCAGGTCTTTCACCGGGAAGGAACAACCACGGGAAGGGCAGTCTCCTGTCAAGGAAACCGCCTATACCAAAACATGGTATCCATCCACAGACAGCTGTTTCGGGGTATTTGCCCCTCATCAGTGTGGAGTAGGAAACTGGCTAGTGGGAGCAATTCCTAGTAGAAGACTACATAGGTAAGGATGGTTGACCTCGGGGAGATCAACATCCAACACCGCGGAGACACCATCATGTGTTTCTCAACGCAGTGACACTAGAACAAGGCCCCCTGGGAAAATATGCAAAACAAGAATGCCGCGGAGACACCATCAGATGTTTCTCAACGCTGGCAGGAAACTAGCCAGGTCTTTCACCGGGAAAGAACAACCATGGGAAGGGCAGTCTCCTGTCAAGGAACCCGCCTATACCAAAACATGGTATCCATCCACAGACAGCTGTTTCGGGGTATTTGCCCCTCATCAGTGTGGAGTAGGAAACTGGCTAGTGGGAGCAATGTCTAGTAGAAGACTACATAGGTAAGGATGGTTGATATGTAAAACAAGAATGCTACAGAGACACCATCACATGTTTCTCAACGTTTTCAGGAAACTAGCCAGGTCTTTCACCGGGAAGCAACAACCATGGGAAGGGCAGTCACCAGTCAAGGAAACCGCCTATACCAAAACATGGTATCCATCCACGGACAGCTGTTTTGGGGTATTTGCCCCGCATCAGTGTGGAGTAGGAAACTGGCTAGTGCGAGCAATGCCTAGTAGAAGACTACATAGGTAAGGATGGTTGACCTCGGGGAGATCAACATCCAACACTGTGGAGACATCATAACATGTTTCTCAATGCAGTGACACTAGAACAAGGCCTCCTTGACTGAAGACTGCCCTTCCCGTGGCTGTTCCTTCCCAGTGAAAGACCTGGCTAGTTTCCTGCCAGCGTTGAGAAACATCGGATGGTGTCTCCGCGGCATTCTTGTTTTGCATATTTTTCCAGGGGGCCTTGTTCTAGTGTCACTGCGTTGAGAAACTTGTGATGGTATCTCCGCGGTGTTGGTTGTTGATCTCCCCGAGGTCAACCATCCTTAACTATGTAGTCTTCTACTAAGCATTGCTCCCACTAGCCAGTTTCTTACTCCACAGTGATGAGGGACAAATACCCCGAAACAGCTGTCTGTGGATGGATACCATGTTTTGGTATAGGCGGTTTCCTTGACTGGAGACTGCCCTTCCCGTGGTTGTTCCTTTCCGATGAAAGATCTGGGTAGTTTCTTGCCAGCGTTGAGAAACATGTGATGGGGTCTCCGTGGTATTCTTGTTTTACAACATTTGTATCAGTCTATTTCTTTTCCTCTTTCCACTTCTTTGGGATCTTCATAATCACACCTCATCTTATTTCCCTTACCTTATTCAATAAAAATCCTAAGGATTGTTGGAGTATTATTAATCAGTTTACTATGCATTTTGAATTGTGTCTGCATCATTTTTATTTCACTCTAGTGCTTCCCCAAGGTGTTTCAAGAGTAGAGATGAGCCACCCCCCTAGTGTTCGAGTTCGGTTCGTTGAACGGCGGCTCAGTTTGGCGAACGTTCGACGAACACCTTCGAACCCCATTGAAAACAATCGGAGGCAAACACAAACAGGTTAATTTGCATGAAGCACATTCAAAAATCCACAAGCATTTACTCTCCCCAGGATGACACAGGGGTAGAAAAGTCCTTGCTGATCCATGACTTCTTCATCTTGGAACATTTTTTTTTAAAAAAAAAAAAGGGGACTCCAACCAGAGTCTCCCTTTTTTCCAAAAATTGGTCCACAGACACCACTTAAGTAGCATCAGTTGTCCCCCAGTTGCAAACTTGACAGGTTGATTTGCAAGAAGCACATTAAAAAATCCACAAGCATTTACTCTCCCCAAGATGACACAGGGGTAGAAAAGTCCTTGCGGATCCATGACTTGTTCATCTTGATGAATGTTAGTCTGTCCACATTGTCACTGGACAGACGCGTGCACTTATCTGAAAGCACACACCCAGCAGCACTGAAGACACGTTCCGAGAGAACGCTGGCTGCGGGACACGACAAGATCTCCAAGGTGTAAGTGGCAAGCTCAGGCCATTTTTCAAGATTGGAAGCCCAAAATGAGCAAGGCTCTAGTTGCAGAGTCATGGCATCTATATTCACTTGGAGATACTACTGTATCATCCTCTACAGCCGTTGACTATGTGTCAGACTTCTAGTCTCTTGTGGCCTTGCAAAGGATGGTCTAAAAAAATCATGAAACGATTCCATAAAATTGGTGTTACCACCAGAAACGGTGTTGCTGGTACGGTTTGACTGATGATGACTTGACAGTCCCATGGTTGGCAAGATACAACTGTGAGATTCACTCTGTGCACCACTGGTGTTTAGTGGAAAAGCCGAGCCAAGATTGCATAACAGCTTCTGCTGATACTCCTGTATACGTGCGTTCCTTTCTATGGCTGGAATTATTTCGGCAAATTTTGACATGTACCGGGGATCTAAGAGTATCGCAACACAGTAGTCAGCATTACTTCTAATTCGGACAATCCTCGGGTCATGTTGTAGGTAGTGCAGCATGAAGGCGCTCATGTGTCTTGCGCATCCATGCGGACCAAGTCCTTGCTGTGTTTGTGTCGGCGAGGTGATAACCGTGCTTCCTTCCTCTGACATCTCCCCCCAACCTCGAACAACCGAAATTTGACCAAGGTCTCCCTCATCTGCTGAGTCTTCCATGCCCATCGCCAGTTCGTCCTCCATTTCTTCCTGGGCTCCTGCACCTTGCTCAACAGTTTGGCTGCTACCATGCGCCCTTGTTAATCCTTCTCCCCCACCATCCCATGCCTACCGCCTTGGTGATGCTGAACGTCTGGACCTTGTAGATCTTGGTATCCCTTCCGCATATGAATCCTCCTGTACTTCCTCCCCTTCCTATTGTCCCACCACCTGACTCCGAATACTGTTTAGAGTGTGCTCCAGCATGTAAATGACTGGAATTGTCATGCTGATAATGGCATTGTCAGCGCTAAACATATTCGTCGCCATGTCGAAACTGTGCAGAAGGGTGCATAGGTGCTTGATCTGAGACCACTCCATCATTGTGATCTGCCCCACCTCTGCATCTCGTTGGCCCAGGCTATACGTCATAACGTATTGCACCAGGGCTCTGCGTTGCTGCCACAGTCGCTGCAACATGTGGAGAGTCGAATTCCAGCATGTCGACACATCGCATTTCAGGCGGTAAACCGGCAGGCCGAAAGACTTCTGTAGCGATGCAAGTCGGTCAGCTGCGCTGTTTGAATGGCGGAAGTGAGCATATAGTGACCGTGCCTGGTGCAGAAGCCCATCTAGGCCGGGATAGTGGGTTAAAAATTGCTGAACAACAAGGTTCAACACGTGAGCCATACAAGGCACGTGTGTCACCTTGTCCCAGCGACGGGCCGCACCCAGGTTTGCAGCATTGTCGCACACGGCCTTCCCTGGCTGCAGGTTGAGTGGAAACAACCATTTACGAAACTCGGTCTCCAGAGCTGACCACAACTCCTCAGCTGTGTGACTCTTATTTTCCAGACATTTCAGCACTTGAGATCCATTCAACCATGTGCATTTTTTGTGCATCATCTACCTTTGGTAGAGTTGTTCGGTTCCGTAAAAAAGGGATCACATCAGATTGTCCACGGAAAGTAGTAGACATCTTACTTTTGCTGGAAGATAGCCTTTCTTCAGCAGATGTTACTGTTGCTTTACCACCTAAGCCACGAACACAAACTTTTTTTCCCTTTCCAACACGCCTGTTCCCCTTTCCCCCAGCATCTGTCCTTTTGCCACTCATTTTGTTTGTGAACAATTTGGACACTTAAAATGTCGTAGCAAAAATGGAGAGGTGGTGTAGATTGCAGAGGTCGTCTAGCTTTATTGACAGCTGAAGAACCAACACTGACTATCACAGAAAATGAAACTATGGCCCGAAAACTGGCTGCACTTTTTGCAATTCAAATTGCATAGCAAAAATGGACAGGTGCTGTACAATTCAGAGGTGGTAGCAAAATTGTCAGCAGAGGAACCCTAACGTAGTATCCCAGACAATGAAAGTATGGCCCTAAAAATGGCAGCACTTTTTGCAATTAAAATTGCGTAGCAAAAATGGACAGGTGCTGTACAATGCAGAGATGGTATAGCAAAATTGTCAGCAGAGGAACCCTAACGTAGTATCCCAGACAATGAAACTAGGCCCCTAAAACTGCCTGCACTTTTTGCAATAAAAATTTCATAGCAAAAATGGAGATGTGGTGTACAATGCAGAGGTGATATAGCAAAATTGTCAGCAGAGGAACCCTAACGTAGTATCCCAGACAATGAAAGTATGGCCCTAAAAATGGCAGCACTTTTTGCAATAAAAATTGTGTAGCAAAAATGGACAGGTGCTGTACAATGCAGAGGTGGTATAGGAAAATTGTCAGCAGAGGAACCCTAACGTAGTATCCCAGACAATGAAACTAGGCCCCTAAAACTGCCTGCACTTTTTGCAATAAAAATTTCATAGCAAAAATGGAGATCTGGTGTACAATGCAGAGGTGGTATAGCAAAATTGTCAGCAGAGGAACCCTAAGTAGTATCCCAGACAATGAAAGTATGGCCCTAAAAATGGCAGCACTTTTTGCAATAAAAATTGCGTAGCAAAAATGGACAGGTGCTGTACAATGCAGAGGTGGTATAGGAAAATTGTCAGCAGAGGAACCCTAATGTAGTATCCCAGACAATGAAACTAGGCCCCTAAAACTGCCAGCACTTTTTGCAATAAAAATTGCGTAGCAAAAATGGACAGGTGCTGTACAATGCAGAGGTGGTATAGCAAAATTGTCAGCAGAGGAACCCTAACGTAGTATCCCAGACAATGAAACTAGGCCCCTAAAACTGCCTGCACTTTTTGCAATGAAAATTGCGTAGCAAAAATGGAGATGTGGTATACAATGCAGAGGTGGTATAGCAAAATTGTAAGCAGAGGAACCCTAACGTAGTATCCCAGACAATGAAACTATGGCCCCATAATGGCAGCACTTTTTGCAATAAAAATTGCGTAGCAAAAATGGACAGGTGCTGTACACTGCACAGGTGCTGTAGCTTGCTTGTCAGCAGAGGAAGCCTCACTCTCTATCCCTGACCATAAAACTATGCCCCAAGGAAGTGTCTGAGCTGATGTAGCCAGACGCTGTGATATAAACCCCTGCACAGCGCTGGCACAGACCTGCCTAGCAACAATGGCTATGAACGGCTGTTATGTAGCCCTGAAAAGGGCTGAAATTACAAGTAGTCCCCAACGCTGTGTACATTGCACTATATGTCTATAGTGCACACAGCAGCAGCGGGAGCGGGAGCGGTTACTGTCACAAACCTGCAGCAGAGAGATAATGGCGGCGATGGGGAAAATGGCTGGGTCTTATAGGGCAAAGACATGTGACATGCACAGCCTATGACAAATGCCCTTGCTTGTCTGGCAAAAATCCCCTTTGCTGTGTGTGTGTGTCTGTGATTGGCTAACAGCCTGGTTCGCGCCCACTGTACGCGCGGTTAGGGGAAAAAAAAATGGCGATCGCTATTCTTTCAGCACTCAGCAGCAGCACTGATCTAAACCCCGTCCCCCCCGCACACTATACGCTGAATTTTGATAATATCGTTATTAACAGTGACTCACAGTATTACAGTGAAAAGTCAGCTAGTAACTAGCTACGCCATTTGGTGATCGAGCCATTATCGAACGGTAACTCGAACTGCCGAACTTGAAGCAAATCGTTCGAGTTCGTCGAACGACTCGAGGTGTTCGACGAACTCGAACGATTTGCTTCAAGTTCGGCAGTTCGAGTTACCGTTCGATAACGGCTCGATCACCAAAAGGCGTAGCTACCGTGTAAGACACTGTCTTATATTTTTTTTGGTCTTATTCTTGGAGAAACACGGTTGGGGTAAGTTTACCCCCCAAAAAAACAGACCCCCCCCCCACTTCCCAGGAGACTCATACTCACCAGACCAGGACGTCTGCGTGGCTCCCAGGGCCTCCTGTGATCTCCGGTCGGTGCTGCACCCCGTCCTACCCTGCTGCTAGCTGACACACACAGAAGATCCCAGACACACACAGCAGATCACACACACAGCAGATCTCTCACACACACACACACACACACACACACCAGATCACAGATATACACAGCAGATCACAGATATACACAGCAGATCACACACAGCAGATCGCAGGCAAACACAGCCGATCACAGATACGCACACACAGCAGATCGCAGATATACACAGCAGATCACACACAGCAGATCGCAGGCACACACAGCCGATCACAGATACACACACACAGCAGATCGCAGATATACACAGCAGATCACACACAGCCGATCACAGATACACACAGCCGATCACAGATACACATGACACATCCTATCACAGATACACACATCTTATCACAGGCACACACAGCCCATCAGATACACACATCCTATCACAGGCACACACAGCCGATCACAGATACACACAGCCGATCACAGATACACACATCCTATCACAGGCACACACAGCCCATCAGATACACACATCCGATCGCAGGCATACACAGCCGATCACAGATACACACATCCTATCACAGGCACACACAGCCGATCACATATACACACATCCGATAACAAGCACACACAGTCGATCACAGATACACACATCCGAACGCAGACACACGCAGCCGATCGCAGAAAAACACAGCCGATCGCAGACACACACACAGCCGATTGCAGACACACACAGCAGATCACACACAGACACACACGCGCACGCACACACAAACACCACAACACATCACATCACATCCAGCACTTACGGCAGCAGGGAATGAGAGCAAGTCACGTGTCCGGCCGCAGGTCCTGTTCGTCGCGCTGCACTGCCTCTCAGGATTCTCCCGGTGAGAAGAGATCGGTGTCACTGGATGAGGTGTGTATGCGATCCGATGTGTGTGCGATCCGATGTTTGTGTGTGATTTGATGTTTGCGTGTGATCCGATGTTTGTGTGTGCGATCTGATTATGTGTGCGATCTAATTATGTGTGCGATCTGACTGTGTGTGCGATCCGATGTTTGTGTGTGAGATCTGGTGTGTGTGTGATATCTGATTTTGTGTGTGAGTGTGTGTGTGTGTGATGTGATGTGTGCGGGTGTGTGATCACTGCAGGTCCTGCCGCTCAGTATCGGGTGAGTGTGATTGCCGGGTGCCGCTGTGTATAATGAAGTGTCCTGCAGTATCTGTAACTTTTTTAGCTGCACGGACACTTCATTATTGATCCGGGACTAGGGCTTATTTTCGGGGGAGGGCTTATATTTAAGCCTTTCTCCGAAAATGCTGAAAATCCTTGCTAGGGCTTATTTTTGGGGGAGGTCTTATTTTTGGAAAAACACGGTAGTTACTAGCTGACTTTTCACTGTAATACTGTCGGTGTGACCAAAATCACTCGAATTTGAAATTGAACCTCGAACATTGCTTATCTCTATTCAAGAGCTAAGTCATGTTCATTCTGCTTCCTATGCCTTGCATCACTTGAGACAAGGTTCCAACTCGGTGGCTCAAAATGTTATTCATTTTTGCACCCCTGTGCCTGAAGTAGCTTAGAGTAATCAGACTTTTTTGACAATATTTGACATAGGATTGTTGAGCTGAATAAAAGATGAGTTTGGCGAAAGGTATCAGCTGACATCCATTAATGATCTGATATCTGTTGAAAAGTAGAATAGATTTGCAATTAAACTGTTTTTCCAGGGAGAGATCCTAGGTTTAACACTATCCTTCACTAAGGTTAAATTTGTAATCCCACTTTTAGTCTTATCCATTCATTATGTTTTCTAGCCTGAACATTCCCTTGCTTTATCTGCAGTCAATGTAAACACTCGCTTCGAAAGACTCCATATGGCTAAATTTGTTTTCTGTCAAGAAGTTGTTATTCCAATTGGGAGTATTTCATTTTGAGGATATTTCTATTGTACTGTAGTTCTTCCTCTTATTTGCACTACGGTCCTCTAAATACTGCTGTAGCTAAAACAACATTCACCCTTCACTCAATGGACGACTAACCAAATTGCCAGATGGGATTTATTGTTCCTCTTTCATTGTTTCTGTAGTGTCTATACAGCCTATTAACTTGTACTGGCCTTATAAAAAAAACCCAACCCTTAATTCACTGTTTTCAGTTGTCTTCCGCATCAAGTTTTAAATAAAACTATATGTTATCCATCCAAACTTCTAGGTCTAGGCACAAAGGATAACACGTCACTTCACCTGGTATACTCATCTATTCATGGCTCTCTGCCTGTCTTAAGGCCCAGTCACACTAAACAACTTACCAGCGATCCCAACAACGATACAACCTGATAGGGATCGCTGGTAAGTTGCAAGGAGGTCGCTGGTGACATGTCACACTAAGCGACGCTCCAGCGATCCCACCAGCAACCTGACCTGGCAGGGATCGCTGGAGCGTCGCTACACGTGGAAGCATGCTGCGCTTGGTAACTAAAGTAAATATCGGGTAACCAACCCGATATTTACCTTGGTTACCAGCGCACACCGCTGAGCGCTGGCTCCCTGCACTCCTAGCCACAGTACACATCGGGTTAATTACCCGATGTGTACTCTGCTACATGTGCAGGCAGCAGGAGCCGGCTTCTGCGGACGCTGGTAACCACGGTAAACATCGGGTAACCAAGAAGCCCTTCCCTCGGTTACCCGATATTTACCTTCGTTACCAGCATCCGCCGCTCTCACACTGCCAGTGCCGGCTCCCTGTTCCCGATGTGTACTCCGGCTACGTGTGCAGAGAGCAGGGAGCCGGCACTGACAGCTGAGAGTGGCGGATGCTGGTAACGAAGGTAAATATCGGGTAACCAAGGGAACGGCTTCTTGGTTACCTGATGTTTACCGTGGTTACCAGCGTCCCCAGAAGCCGACTCCTGCTGCCTGCACATTTAGTTGTTGCTCTGTCGCTGTCACACACGGGAGAGCAACAACTAAAAAATGGTCCAGGACATTCAGCAACAACCAGCGACCTCACAGCAGGGTCCAGGTTGTTGCTGGATGTCACACACAGCAACATTGCTAGCAAGTTGTGCATCAGCAGCGATGTTGCTAGCGATGTTGCTTAGTGTGACGGTACCTTTAGCTTTTGTAAAAAACATGTGCACTAAATGTATATAGTAACACGAAAAAAACACAGTTTCCTAATATTTACTCCTGCCAGTGCTTTGTAATACAAAAGAGTTGACATCGACCCTCGCATCTACTTAACTTGGAGGAGACTAAGCAATTTACATTTCCTGTTCTGTCATTCATGGTATCTGTGTTACTCCTGTAAAACTATAGAAAGACTGCAGCATACGGGTAAGTTCACACCCCACTTTTTTTGACGCTGCGTTTTTGTGCATTTTTTCCCGCAAAAACGCATGCGTTTTTGATGAGTTCTTGTGATTTTTTGCTCACTGCGTTTTTTTGCGTTTTTTTTTTTATCAGTGAACAATGCCATTAAAGATTGTTGAAAAAAAATGGTCTGATGTCATTTCCTTCTTCAATATGTTCTTCATTCTCCACTAGTGTATGCAGGAGAGCAGACAGATGCAGCACTACAAGGTTCAGCATGCTCCATCCAGGACTGTATGCTGGTGGGAGAGGCAGTGGGAGCAGAACTACAAGGCTTAGCATACTCCATCCACTAGTGTATGCAGGAGAGCAGACAGCAGCTGCATAACTACAAGGCTCAGCATCCTCCATCCAGGACTGTGTGCTGGGGGGAGAGGAAGGGGGAGCAGAACTACAAGGCTCAGCATACTCCATCCACTAGTGTGTGCAGGAGAGCAGACAGCTGCAGAACTACAAGGCTCAGCATGCTCCATCCAGGACTGTATGTTTGAGGGAGAGGCAGGGGGAGCAGAACTACAAGGCTCAGTATCCTCCATCCAGGACTGTATGCAGGAGTTTTTTGCCCCCCAAAAAAATTACGTGGGCTTCGCCATATTTTTGTATGCTAGCCAGGTACAGCAGGCGGGTACGGGCTGCCCCCAACCCTCAGCTGCCTATTTGTACCCGGCTGGGAACCAAAAATATAGGGAAGCCCTTTATTTTTTAATTATTTAATGAATTTTTATCAGTGAACAATGCCATTAAAGATTGTTGAAAAAAAATGGTCTGATGTCATTTCCTTCTTCAATATGTTCTTCATTCTCCACTAGTGTATGCAGGAGAGCAGACAGATGCAGCACTACAAGGTTCAGCATGCTCCATCCAGGACTGTATGCTGGTGGGAGAGGCAGTGGGAGCAGAACTACAAGGCTTAGCATACTCCATCCACTAGTGTATGCAGGAGAGCAGACAGCAGCTGCATAACTACAAGGCTCAGCATCCTCCATCCAGGACTGTGTGCTGGGGGGAGAGGAAGGGGGAGCAGAACTACAAGGCTCAGCATACTCCATCCACTAGTGTGTGCAGGAGAGCAGACAGCTGCAGAACTACAAGGCTCAGCATGCTCCATCCAGGACTGTATGTTTGAGGGAGAGGCAGGGGGAGCAGAACTACAAGGCTCAGTATCCTCCATCCAGGACTGTATGCAGGAGTTTTTTGCCCCCCAAAAAAATTACGTGGGCTTCGCCATATTTTTGTATGCTAGCCAGGTACAGCAGGCGGGTACGGGCTGCCCCCAACCCTCAGCTGCCTATTTGTACCCGGCTGGGAACCAAAAATATAGGGAAGCCCTTTTTTTTTTAATTATTTAATGAATTTCATGAAATTATGAAAAAAAAAAAAAAAAGACGTGGGTTTCGCCCAATTTTTGAGTCCAGCCAGGTACAACTAGGCAGCTGGGGATTGGAATCCGCAGTACAGGGTGCCCAAGCTTTCTGGGCACCCCCGTTGCGAATTGCAGTCTGCAGCCACTCCAGAAAATGGCGCTTTCATAGAAGCGCCATCTTCTGGCGCTGTATCCAACTCTTCCAGCTGCCCTGATGCCGGGTGGCTCGCTGGGTAATAATGGGGTTAGGGCTAGCTGTATATTATCAGCTGGCCTAAGCCCGAAATTCATGGTGTCACGCCAATATTAGACATGGCCACCATGAATTTCTATTAAAGATAAAAAAACACAACACAGAAAAATATTTGTATTAGAAATAAAACACAACACAATTAGTGACTCCATCTTTATTGAACTACAGAACCCCCCCCTCCGCAGTAATCCTAGGTCAAGGGTCCTGCGCTGTCCAATCCAGATCCAATATCATCTGATTGGTTTGCTGGTAGGCAAAGCGATCAGATGATGTCTGAGGTTCAAGGACGTGAATCACATGACACATCAGCTGATTGTATAAAAGCCGATTATGCAATGAGCTGATGCATCAGTGCAAAAAAACCCCCAACTACTCACTTCTAGGCAGACTCCCGTCCGATCGCTGCAGGACGAAATGAAGCGAGCAGGGAGCAGGAACCGGCATCTGGCAGCTGCGGTAAGCTGTAACTAGGGTAAACATCGGGTAACCAAGGGAAGACCTTTCCCTGGTTACCTGATATTTACCTTCGTTACCAGCGTCCGACGCTCTCGCTGCCAGTGCCGGCTCCCTGCTCTCTGCACATGTAGCTGCAGTACACATCGGGTAATTAACCCGATGTGTACTGTAGCTAGGAGTGCAGGGAGCCAGCGCTAAGTGGTGTGCGCGGCTCTCTGCTCTCTGCACATGTAGCTGCAGTACACATCGGGTAATTAACCTGATGTGTACTGTAGCAAGGAGTGCAGGGAGCCAGCGCTAAGCAACTAAGCAGTGTGCGCGGCTCCCTGCTCTCTGCACATGTAGCACAGCGACGCGTGTCATTATGATCGCTGCTGCTTCTGCTGTGTTTGACAGCTAAGCAGCAATCATAACAGCGACTTACAAGGTCGCTGTTGCGTCACAGAAAATGGTGACGTAACAGCGACGTCGTTGTCGCTATGTGTGAACCCAGCTTAAGGTTCTCTGATTTTAATTTATATGTTAAGTTTAAGGCTATGTGCGCACTTTGCGTTTTTTTCTGCATTTTGGCTGCGTTTACAACTGCACTTTGTCATTGACAAAATGCATGCGTTCTGATTCCCCAGCAAAGTCTATGAGAATCATGCAAAATCTGTGCGCACGATGCTTTTTGAAACGCAGCGTTTTGATTGTCAAAAATCTCTGCGTTTGAAGAAGCAACATGTCAATTGTTTTTGCCATTTTGGCTGCGTTCTACACCCATTGAAATCACTGAGTTGCAGAAAATCGCTGCCAAAATGTTAAGCAGTGCGTTTGCATTGCATTATTGTTGCGATCCGCATGATTTTTTAACATAACAAAGGCAGGTCTCTCGTCTCTCTCTCTGTCGGTCTGTCTCTCTCTATCTCTATGTCTCTATCTCTCTCTGTCCATGTCTGTCTCTCCCTCCCACCCCCTCTCTCATACAGATCCACGATCACCGGTGCGGCGCTGCACGGCGTTCACACTGTGGCGGCTTCCCTTTTGAAAATGCCGGCCGCTCATTATTCAATCACGTATTCCCTTCTTCCTCCGTCCACCGGCGCCTATGATTGGTTGCAGTCAGACACGCCCCCATGCTGAGTGACAGCTGTCTCACTGCAACCAATCACAGCCGCCGGTGGGCGTGTCTATATCGAGCAGTAAAAAAAAATAAATAATTGAAAAAAAAACGACGTGGCCCCCCCCCCCCCAATTTGGATACCAGCCAGGGTAAAGCTGTTAAGGTGAACTCTTAACCAGAGATCACTAGTTGCCTACTGCCTGGCCAAATTGGTGTGGATCGAGTGCATGCTTGAAAAATGAGATCAGACACAGTCGGATATTCATCTTTCCTCGACAGAAGTCAGCCCATGCTCTGCTTTATTACAACTGAGCTTGCTCTGATATAACCTTGCAAAGGGGCATGTCTGGATGTGTTCATTGGTCAGTGGGTCGAACAATGTGTTAGTCCATTAGCTGATTGGTAGGCGTCATTGTAGGCGGGTCTATGACATCATTGGATGGATCCATGGTGATAGTGATGGGAGGGACGTCATCTGGTGGATCCATGCTGGATGGTTTGGTCTGTGATGTCTTCTAGCTTGACCAGTCTTCCCTTATATGGTATCTTCTTACACCTGGACATTCCTTGCATTCCAGGCAAGGTGTGGAGAACAGGGAATGGAAGCCACCTTTATATCTGTGTCATGTATATGATCTGAAACCTGAATTACGTAAGGCAAATCGACATATTTCCCACAATCTCTGGTCAAGAAGTTAATTAAGTATTTCATCTTATGGCTCTCCTCAACAGTCCCCCCTAAATACTTTATTAACCCTCTGACCCTACCGTGGTCCTCTAATGCTTTAACTGCAACCTTTTTTCGTTTTGCTATCCGCTATACAAGCAATACTAAGCCTTTGCCCCCGCTGGTACAAACTGCTGATCAGAGAGTTGATCACATCCCGCACACACAGTTCACAGAGGCACAGGTAACTAGAACAGACTATTTAATGCTGAAGAGCTTACTCAGAATTTGAGATTAATCGATTAGAAAGAGTAAGGCAATTGTAAGTATAAGCTTCTTACTGTTATGCTGCAACTTTCAGCATTACTGTTTCTGAAAGACTGATTCTCAGTCAATATCCGAGTGCTGTCCGCGTCTTCGAGACTTTTCTACCCGAATACACCTGATTGTATCACAACACTAATGGATCTCTTCTTGTCTCCAGTCTATAATCTACCACCAGGAGGCCTTTAACAAGATTTCCCCTACACATGGATCTGATTACCTTCAGTAAAGCTGGTGTCACACTAAGCGACAGCGACAACGACGTCGCTGTTACGTCACCATTTTCGGTGACGTAACAGCGACCTTGTAAGTCGCTGTTATGATCGCTGCTTAGCTGTCAAACACAGCAGAAGCAGCGATCATAACGTCGCTGTGCTACATGTGCAGAGAGCAGGGAGCCGCGCTTAGCGCTGGCTCCTTGCTCTCCTAGGTACAGTACACATCGGGTTAATTAACCCGATGTGTGCTGCAGCTACATGTCACAGTGCAGAGAGCAAGGAGCCGCGCGCACTGCTTAGCGCTGGCTCCTTGCTCTCCTTGCTACAGTATACATCGGGTTAATTACCCGATGCATACTGCAGCCACATGTCACAGTGCAGGAGCCGGCACTGGCAGCAAGGGCGGAGGCTGGTAACCAGCGTAAACATCGGGTAACCAGGGAAAGGTCTTCCCTTGGTTACCCGATGTTTACGCTGGTTACAGCTTACCGCAGCTGCCAGTGCCGGCTCCTGCTCGCTTCATTTCGTCGCTCTCTCGCTGTCACACACAGCGATGTGTGTGTCACAGCGGGAGAGTGACGACCAAAAAATGAAGCTGGACATTCAGCAACGACCGGCGACCTCACAGCAGGGGCCAGGTCGTTGCTGGATGTCACACACAGCGACAGCGACGGGACGTCGCTGCAACGTCACAGAAAATGGTGACGTAGCAGCGACGTCGTTGTCGTCGTCGTTATGTGTGACACCAGCTTAACACAGAGTAGCACTTTTACGGCTTCAAATACCAACAAATAAAACAATACCAGTTACCTACAAGTGTATGTTATCCTTAAAAAGTCAATTAAACCCTTAAAATAATTGATTGGTTCAGGTCAGATAATGTCTTTCCCACCATGAGCCCTTATTTGTATAATGTTCCTGTACCCATTGTTCCCTTATGGTTATTTCCCATGTATCATCCCCAATCTAGAAATTCTCCATAAGGTTCTATGTGAGATAATCCAGCACTATGTGTGTTGTGACCCTCATTCTGCTGGTACGATGGACTCTTTACAGTGGTTGTTGTCTCCAGATGGGTTTTCCCTCAAGCTTCATGGAAGTTGCTGGATCGGTCCACCTGATTCTGACTCATGGCTCATTCTGACTAGTCTTTTTAGGATCACCCAGTCTCCTGGCTTGAGACCACGTGCCCCTGACACTGATATAGGTTCTTGAATTGGAGGATACACATGTTTAACACACTATATAGGCAGTTGTATACGGCTCGTACATCACTGGTCAGGACATCACACTGTATCTGCAGTATCTGTGAGAAATATAATCATGTTCTAGATAGTAAACCAAAAATATCTTATATAAGGTCTAATTATTAAGGAAAACGAACATTTGTTACATGATTTGCCAGCGTCCACCATTATCTTGTGGATCGTTACATGTTTATGTTATAATCATTAAAATTCCACACAACATACACCCATGTGACTATAGACACAATAAGATATTCCAATACAGGAGGGGCAGGGATTGGGGCAATAGCCCTAAACTCTCCCTACCTCGCAGCGGAGGTCGGCACCCTATAAGGTGAATTGGTGCCCCCGCTCACCGACGGCTCACCCTCCCTATCCCTACACTGCTAAGCTAATATGTGCTGCTAATGTCAGTGAGGGAATATAGAAACCGTGAGATACCGGGGATAAAGAGGCGTCAATATGCAATTATATATATCCAAGTCATTCCCAAAGATTAAATATTCACACTATGTATTTATATAGCTGTTTGGTAGCTTAAATCAATATGATACAGCAAATTGAAGGACCAAACCCTAAAATAAATTAAATATCTCACATGTATAACACGTACCCACTGTATCAATATAATAATAATAATAAGGCCAGGTAAAGTCATGAGGAGATCCCGTCCGATCACAGGCCCTCCACTGTCCAATTCACACTCAGGCTAATAAAAAAAACGCATATTTGTCAGACATTTAGCATGAAAGAAGCCCAACGCATTTCTCCCTTCTTCACAACGGCAGATGGGTTCATCAGGTACTGATCTCTATAGTGACCTCTGCTATAGAATATGTTCTTTTACCGCTTTTTAGGAACTCCATCTTTACATACCACCAGCACCACGAGTTTTTCAGCAGTAATGTCTTCCACACTGGATATGTTTCAGAGCAGGCCTGAAAATAAATTCACTCAACACGCACAAAACTCATATAAACCTACTCATGGTAGATGTATATGACTAATCTGCAATCACCGGAGCAGTAGAGCGGATGAGGGGGGTGTTTCTACAAGGTCTCTACAGTTTTTTCTACCTTAATAGACACACGTCTTACAAGACTGGATGTGTCTGGCCACCTGGGTACTGAAGCAGTGGTGCTGCCCATATCTTGTCCATCCCAACACCTTTGTCACATGGGTTACCTGGGCCATTATTGAGTAGAGCGCTCATGGCAGAGAAAGCTTACTGCCCTTTATCCACAGACCTTCCTCAGTCACTGGCTCCCTGCGTCTCACACTCCGTTCCTTGCTGAATCGCTTGTTCCTGTAAGGATTTAAGAACACAAACAGTGACCAATGTCACGGACGACGTGACAGGAGCCACCGAGGTACTGGTCTGCATTGTATAAGGACTCTCAACTCTAGGCCCATTCACTGCTTCTTTGTTGTGCACCTGTGCGAGCATCTCCTCCGGCTGCTGCCTATATCCACATTTTGACTATCTTACCCCTTCCCGCTCTACGAACCACAGTGATCGCAAATCTTCATCTCATTCTCCTATTCCGATGAGAGAGGAGTGGTTTGATTTTTATTACCTCATGTTGCGTAACCTCAGCATATCCAATGCAGAATCAACCAGTATCTTGGTATCTGGATCCATCTACGGAAAAACTCAAAATCTGCATTAGCAATGGGCTCATCTGAGACATGTTCAAAACCTGACAATTCTTGTTACAGCAGAGCAATCATGAGATATATGTCTGTCTGCTGTATCCTCCTTACAGATAAAATTATAAAGAACACTTAATAGAAAAACCCAATCGATGAACAAATTAAAACCTTAAATAATACGTGTGATTTTCCACACCATCTTTCCCCCCTTTTTTAATCTATTATCCAAAACATAATTAGATTCAAAAACTGTGTGGCCCCGGAGCTCTACATTTAGGCAGAAAAGTCACATTGTATAGATTGTACCTAATCGGGAACAAAATAAATATTATGTTATGTATAACCTAATAATAGAAAACTATTTCAATGGCTTTTCAACCTTCGCTTGAACCACAGAAATCTGCATTACAAGCATTCTTTCTATAAAAAGGAAACAGATGATTCAATACATTATATATAAAACACAGAATGCCATAAATCATCCACATACTTTTAAACCAAATTATTTTAACAACAATAATATTAATAACGTAACACAACCTCTGGCTATAGAGGCGTTCATATTTGAAACATTGAAGAGATTATCAGCATCTCTGTGATACTGTCCTATAACTTGAAGTGATAAAAGAATCTAGAACAAATAAACTGGCCATGTGGGAAAACAAAATGTTTATTTGCCATAGAAAAATTATCTAACAGACTTCTATGCTTGAAAAGCTATCAATGAATCTAAACATGTCCACAGTTAACTTTTATTTCTTTGGGATAAAATTAGTAAAATAAAACTATTTTCAATGACCTTTTTCCAATATAATTTGCAATGAATTAAATGCAGGAAGCCCCTTTTTTTTTTTTTTTTCTCTTGGGCTGCTCTCACAATAGATCGAAGGTGAGATGAAAAGCCTGCCCTACAGGTTTTGTTTTTTTTTTTTTTTTCTAAAAGTTGCTACTTCCCCCAAAAGTACACTGTTCATTTTCCCTGGACACGAGTGATATTTCCCTCCTTCTGTTGGATTTTTTTAATTATTATTTATTTATTTATTTTCCTTTCTGCAAGACATGGATATCCCATGGATATATTTATCTATTTATTTATTTATTTATTTTTTTTTAACATTCAACTCTCAGGATCAATCTATCAGATCCATAACTGGAATATTTATTTATTTTCATCAGATCTATTTTAAGGTACGTTTATTTTAAGGTTTTTCTCTTATTCTTTTATTGCTTATTAATTAATAAGATATTGTTCCTTTTGACTGTCCTGACTCAATCCAACCTGCACACTGGATCTATATTAAGTGTCTTCCACAACTCCCCAATCATTCAATATTCTATCTTTTAGTACTATAAACTCTTACTAACACTTCATGTTATTCAGTGGCTGCAGTTTTGTCAGCTCCACTGAGGCCTATAGAAAATGGCCCCACAGCATGCGATTTCCTTCTCTTTGTTGGGATTGCAGCATCATGTGGGGGAGGGGAAGGTAAATTTTTTTTTTTCTTTCTCAACTATTTCCCCCTATATTCTATAGTCTGGATTTTATACATACACACCACACATACATTTATATATCTCATATACACACATTCAGATATCTACAGTCCTGATCCAACTACAGTTAAAAACACTCATGTTTCTGTCTAAGTATATAGTACTCCATCCAATCCATTGTTCAAACATTTACAGAGCACATGGTCTTCTTCACACATCCCCCGACTCACTTCCTGTTCTTTGTCTCAATCATGCCGTAGCCATGTGCTTCGTCCACTATTTTAAAATCTGATCTAAAATGTGTGCCTCCATGATTAGCACATGGTTTATCACAGGATTGCGGCCTAGAGTCCCCACATCCCAACAAAGTCCACTTTCATCCGGATCTTTCCGGCACAACTAGACACTGCTTCATCAATTTTTCCATCTTTCTTTCAAGATAAACAACACCAACAAACAAAGACAGGGGGAGATGACTCACAACTTGAACACTAAGTAAAGTTTTTGTTAAGTCTGCAGCAGGCGCCTCGTCACGGTGTCCCTGCCCAGTTTCTACATGGTCCATAATTCATAAAGACACCAATGGTGTCACCCCTGGCTACAAGGTGCCCGTACCAGCCGATTCAAGTCCAGCGCTTTTTCTAGACCCCAAGACACCTCATACCAATTATATCACCCAAGCTTGCGCTAAGCCCCAATGGTATCCGTACCAGCCATTTCACGTCCAGCGTTAGGCCCCAAGACTACCACGTACCAGCCACAATGCGCAACTTAAACGCTATGCCCCAATGGTATCCGTACCAGCCATTCCACGCTACACTGCGCTAGGCCCCAAGATTACCACGTACCAGCAGTCCCACGTATTTCCTTACAGAGCCATAAACCGTACCACAGGCGACAACCGTATACTATACCACAGACAAAATCCTTTACCATATCAACAAATTTGAGAGCCCGTGAAAAACACGTGCCTAACCTGACCAATTAAAACCTGCCCTATATCTCTAGGTCTTGTACCAAACCATATTAACTACTTAAGTTTCCACTAGAACCACAAACCATATCACAGGCGACAACTAACAGAACTCATAAACCCACATGCTCTCTTCACAAATACATAACAGGCAGCAGGCAACTGAATATGTGACGGTTCTTCCGAGATTAATATGGCCAATAGCCGTGAGACCCGTCTGCCCGTCAACAGATACCCCAACAAACCGGACACAGTCAGGCAATCAGTGCCACACACCCCACCGAGACCACGGGAAGACTACAGATTATGAAAAATCAGCAGACTTACCATACTCTCGTTAGGAAGTGATCAGTTTCCTGGGGTGTCCAGCACGTCATGCCATTCCAGTTGCCGGTTCATCAGGATTTCAGGTGTCTCCGTCTATTGGCTCCACGTTGGGCAGCAATAATGTTAAGGTGAACTCTTAACCAGAGATCACTAGTTGCCTACTGCCTGGCCAAATTGGTGTGGATCGAGTGCATGTTTGAAAAATGAGATCAGACACAGTCGGATATTCATCTTTCCTCGACAGAAGTCAGCCCATGCTCTGCTTTATTACAACTGAGCTTGCTCTGATATAACCTTGCAAAGGGGCATGTCCGGATGTGTTCATTGGTCAGTGGGTCGAACAATGTGTTAGTCCATGAGCTGATTGGTAGGCGTCATTGTAGGCGGGTCTATGACATCATTGGATGGATCCATGGTGATGGTGATGGGAGGGACGTCATCTGGTGGATCCATGCTGGATGGTTTGGTCTGTGATGTCTTCTAGCTTGACCAGTCTTCCCTTATATGGTATCTTCTTACACCTGGACATTCCTTGCATTCCAGGCAAGGTGTGGAGAACAGGGAATGGCAGCCACCTTTATATCTGTGTCATGTATATGATCTGAAACCTGAATTACGTAAGGCAAATCGACATATTTCCCACAATCCCTTGTCAAGAAGTTAATTAAGTATTTCATCTTATGGCTCTCCTCAACAAAGCCACAGAGCAGAAGGCTTGTATTCTCAGGATGGGGAGCTCCACGTTATGGGGAGCCCCCCAGCCTAACAATATCAGCCAGCAGCTGCCCGGAATTGCCGCATCCATTAGATGCGACAGTCCCGGGACTGTACCCGGCTCATCCCGAATTACCCTGGTGCGGTGGCAAATGGGGTAATAAGGTGTTAATGGCAGCCCATAGCTACCATTAAGTCCAAGGTTAATCATGGCAGGTGTCTCCCCGAGATACCTTCCATGATTAACCTGTAAGTTAAAGAAAATAAACACACACATCCAAAAAATCCTTTATTTGGAATGAAAGACAAAAAAAAAACACCCTCTTTCACCACTTTATTAACCCCTCAAAAACAACTCCAGGTCCGACGTAATCCACGCAAGGTCCCGCGACGCTTTCAGCTCTGCAACATCGGAAGCTGACAACAGCGGCAGTAGAACACCGCTGCTCCTGTGAGCTCCTTGCAGCAACTGAAGTGAGTCGCGCGATCAGCTGTGCTGTCACTGAGGTTACTCGCGGCCACCGCTCTCACGTGGAGGACTGCAGTATCATGAGTGAAAGCACAGCTGATCGCGCGGCTCACTGCAGTCACTCAGGGGATTTGCGATCACAGGTGAGTCCTTCATGTGTGACTGCAAATCAAGCCGCAGCACACGCACAGAGCCGCGCGATCACAATGAAGTCGGGTGAAGTTCATCTGAGTTCATTCTGATCGCGTGGCACTGTCTCGCAGCCAGCCATGGTTTTTGACAGTGCGGCCCCACTTGGTTCTGCTGCAAGTCTATGGAGATGCTGCAGAGCCGAGTGGTACCGCACTCTGAAAAATGTGCGTTCTGGATGCTTTTCCCACTCTGTCTATGGCAGAGAAAGCATTCAGAACGCATGAATTCTCCAGGAATGTGCGCACGTTGCGTTCTGCCAAATGTGTCTCAGAACGCAGCTTTTTCGGCTGCGTTCTGAGGCGCACAGGTAGTGACTTACACGCTGCGGAATAGAACGCAAAGTGCGCACATAGCCTAATTGTCTGAACTTCAAGGCCTAGGTGCACAGTATAACACAGCACTTGACTGTGTTCAATGTTATCTGTCCGCAACCCTCTCCCTATCTTAGCTCGCGATAAATCACACAAATACAGAAAAACAAATTAAAAACAATCTGTGCCTGAGCTCGCCATAGTAAAAGTGTAAATAAATGCCCTGTGTAAGGCTTTGTTCACACAGGGCTTTTTGGTAACTTTTTTCTGTTTATTTTTAGCTGCAGATTTGTCTTGGGTTTATGCAAATCCATGCAAATAAAACGCAGATTTTTACAGTCCATGCAAAGTCTATGAGATTTCTGAAATCTCATGCACACACACACAAACACGTAATGATTTTTTCCTGACGGTTTTGTGAACCACCTCCGGTTTTGTTGCGTTCTGAAAAGAATGAACATGCCAATACTTTTCAGCGCTTTTGCAACGGTTTTCACCCTAGTGACAGGTGGACTCGCAGATACTTTGGATCAGCGGGTCTAACCAGGTTAATAAAAAACCCGGTTAGGCCCGGAATTGATCCAGGGTATCTGGCTGGCACTTAAATAGTGGTGGGGATTGGAGCAGGCACGGTATATTTACCGAATCACCGACGTGGCTGTACACTCCCGCGGCTCCTCCTTTTCCCCGCTCATTACATATTTACTGCTTTCATCTGTGATTGGTTGCAGTCAGATGCGCCCCCAGCATCTGTGGGTTTTATCTTGGTTAGGTATCAAATTTGGGGGGACCGCACGCTGGTTGTTTTTTTAAATTATTTATTTAAACAATTAAAAAAAAAAACAGCATGGGGTCCCTCTTATTTTGATACCGAATCAACATAAGCACATGGCTGGGGGTTGCAGCCTGTAGGCTTTATCTGTGCTGAGTATCAAAATATGGGGGGGACCCTACATCATTTTTATTTATTTATTTTTTACTGTACGATAGACCCACAGACTCAAGTGGGGGGAAGCAGTGAATGTGCATGAGGCTAATGATCGGCACCAAAAAGAGGAGGGACCGCGGAAGCAGGTACAGATGATCCTAGAATGTATGGGCTCCTTCCAGGTTAGTAGGAGTGACCAGCTGGGTTAGTAGGCGTGACCAGCTGGGTTACTGAGCTTGGCAATGTTTTCTCCCTTCCACTACAATCATGCTTCCCTCCCTTGCCCTCCATGTGATAGGGGCCTGTTGAATGACGCCATACCTGGAAGGAGCCCATACACTCTAGCATCTACCGGAGACTGGTAAGTATAGCGTGCTTGCTTTAATTTTGTTTTGTTTTTTCTTTCTACCTTTTATTTTTTTACTAGCTGAGTGCCGGATCCAGGTCAATACCGGTCCGGCCCAGCTCTCGGATACTCTTGAACCCTTGCAGGTCTTGACATCACAGAAAAAAAAAGACTGTAAAAAATGCCACAAAAACCGCACCAAAACCGCAGATGACTCCCAGGAGACATCCTGCCACAAGGTCAGGTGTTGGTCAGGAAAAAAAACACTGCAAAAATATCCTGTGTGAACATAGCCAAAAAATGACACTAAAAACACACCAAAAACGCAGATGACTCAAAGGAGATTTCCTACCACAAGATCAGGTTTTGGTCAGGAAAAAACTTACCAAAAAACCTGTGTGAAAATAGTCTAGAAGAGGAATACCATGCTACCTTGTGAAAAAGGCTGGTCTGCCTTTGTGGAAGGGGAAAAAGGGTGGGAAAATACACTAACTTATTTAACCCCTTCACCCCCAGCCACTAAAACATCCTAATGACCGGGCCATTTTTTGCAATTCTGACCAGTGTCACTTTGATAGGTTATAACTCCTGAACGCTTTAATGGATCCTGGCGATTCTGACATTGTTTTTTCGTGACATATTGTACTTCATGTCAGTGGTAAATTTAGGCCGATAGTTTTTGCGTTTATTTGTGAAAATTTTGGAAATGTTGCGAAAATTTTGAAAATTTCGCAATTTTCAAACTTTGAAAATTTATGCTTATAAATCTGAGACATGTGTCACACAAAATAGTTACTAAATAAAATTTCCAACTTGTCTACTTTACATTAGCGCAATTTTCGAAACAATTTTTTTTTCCGTTAGGAAGTTAGAAGGGGTCAAAGTTCATCAGCATTTTCTCATTTTTCCAACAAAATTTACAAAATAATTTTTTTAGGGACCACATCACATTTCAAGTGACTTTGAGAGGCCTAGGTGACAGAAAATACCCAAAAGTGACCCCATTCTAAAAACTGCACCCCTCACACTGCTCAAAACCACATGCAAGAAGTTTATTAACCCTTTAGGTGCTTCACAGGAACCAAAGCAATGTGGACGGAAAAAATGAAAATTTTACTTTTTAAACTCAAAAATGTTACTTTAGCCATAAAATTTTCATTTTCACAAGGGAGAAAAGAGAAAATGCAGCAAACAATTTATTGTGCATTTTCTTCTGAGTACGCTGATACCTCATAAGCGGAAAAATCTATTGTTTGGGCGCACAGCAGAGGTCGGAAGGCAAGGTGCGCCATTTGAAATTTTGAACACAAAATTAGCTGCACTCATTAGCGGACGCCATTTTGGGTTTGAAGACCCCCTGAGGTGCCTAAACAATGGAGCTCCCCCACAAGTGACCCCATTTTGGAAACTAGAGCCCTCAAATAATTTTTCTAGATGTTTGGTGAACACTTTGAACTCCTGGGGGCTTCACAGATGTTTATAACGTTGAGCCATGAAAAGAAAAAACATTTTTTTTACCACAAAACTGTTGCTTCAACTAGGTAGCTTTTTTTCCACAAGGGTATCAGGAAAAAATGCACAATAAAATTTATTGTGCATTTTTTCCTGAGTACGACGATACCTCATATGTGGTGGAAAGTAATTGTTTGGGCGCATGGCGGGGCTCACAAGAGAAGGAGCACCATTTGACAGCAAAATTGTTTGGAATCATTAGCGGATGCCATGTCATGTTTGTGGAAACAGTGGAGCTCCCCCACAAATGACCCCATTTTGGAACTAGATCCCTCAAGGAATTTATCTAGATGTTTGGTGAGCCACTTGTACCCCCAGGGTCTCTACAGAAGTTGATAACGTTGAACCGTGAAAATTATTTATTTTTTTTTACCACAAAATTTTTGTTCAACCAAGTAGCTTTTTTTTTTACAACAGTATCAGGAAAAACTGCACCATAAAATTTATTGTGCAATTTTTCCTGAGTACGCAGATACCTCATATATGGTGGAAAGTAATTGTTTTGGGCGCACGGCAGGGCTCGGATGAGAAGGAACGCCATTTGACATCTGCATCCCTGATCAGCGCTCGGCGGGACACACAGACTGATGAGGTATAAAAATGGACAGGGGATACAGAAAAAAAAAAAGTTATACTCACAGGACCCAGAGGATTAGCAGGAGGATCACTGACCAGAGGAACTGCAGGAGGAATAAGAGGCAGCAAGATGGACAGCTTTACAGGAGCAGCAGGCAGGAGGTTGGTCAGCTCATCAGAAGACCCAGCAAGGACCCAGCGATGGAGACAGATGTGATCGGGCCAGTGAAGACCTCCTACAACCCGGTGAAGACAGGTAAGAGGATATCAGAGAGGGAGAGCAGATAGAGAGGGGGAAGGAGACACCGGAGAAGGAGCTGCAGAATCAAGGAAGCAGAATAGAGATCACGGGGGAGGCAGGCAGATTGCGGGGGGGGGGGGACAGATCGGGATGGCGGGGGACAGATCGCGGTGGGGCATGGGCAGGGGCCATCACGGGAGCGCGCAAGGGCCATCAAGGGAGCAATATTCACATGGAGCGATCGGGCGGCGGCAGCAGCAGCTGCGGCGTGGTACCACAAGTACCAGCCAGTGCACGCTGCAGACATGCTGGGGGAGGCTCCCCAGACCAACACAAGCCAGGGGAGGGCGGTCACCTCCAGATCAGACCGCCCCACTGCACGCTGATTGGAGCGATTGCGCGTCATAGCACAATCGCTCCAATCAGTGCTGCAGGGGCTGGGGGGCACCATGTTTGATCTCCTGCTATGATCTGCTGCAGCTGCTGCGGCACCTCATAGCAGGATCTCACAGTTTCGCACTGGTTCAGGCATTGTTTTAGCCGGAACTAGTGCGAACAATGTGGTTGGCGGTTCAGATTTGAACAAAGGAAACAGCAGGGGACATCAGTTGAAAGCCATTGCTATGGCCACAGCAATCAAATGAACTATAGGCAGTAAAGTTACGTCACTGGTCGTTAAGTCACGTTAAAATAGGACGTAACTTTACTGCCCACGGTCGTGAAGGGGTTAAGGTGAAAACCAGGCTCTGGGGTACAGGGGTTAATATTGTATTTGTAAAGATATTATTTACTGGTGTTTTCCTGTATTGTAATTGTGTATAATGTAGTATATGCTTGTCATATTGAAAACATGTGCTTATATTATATTGTGTATTAAGCGTGATCTTGTTGGCAAATAAACTTGTTATATTTTATTATTGTAACAAAGTGTCTTGAGTGTGCACATGTTTGGTATACACCAGGTTGATAGAGCAAAGCAGTAACAGAAAATATACCCTTGGGAAAATATATAGTATATCTGTGGTGTGGGAATAGATCCTTTGTGCAGGAAGGAGGGATTAATAACCTTCCCATGTTGTTTGCATTTTGTCCAGATTTTAGACACAGCTGACTGTGAACAACCAACATCTTTTGCAACGTTGTGTGATAATCTTCTCCTTTGTTTCAATTAATATCTCTCGTGTTAGAGCCATGATTCATGTCAGTCCACTTGGTGCAACAGCTCTCCAATGTGGGATCACTCCTTTTTAGATGCAGACTAACAAGCAGATCTTATTTAATGCAAGTGTAAGTTTTCGGAATGAAAATTTACAGGGTAATTCCATTATTTTTACCTCAGAATTTAGTGATTCCATAATTTTTTCCCCCTGTTTGGTTTTGAAAAATAACCGTTACTGGCTAGCACATTATGTTTTCATGATTTTTTTTAGTGTTTCTTAAAGCCAGAAAGTTGACATTTGAAATGACTTTAGTTTTGTGCCATGTCTGAGATCTGCTTTTTTTTTTTTAATCAGATACATTTTTATTTTGCACCAAGTATACAAAACATGTGTTATATTTTCAGCAATAACGAGAGGAACTATAAACTTTCCCTCCCCAACATGCCCTCCCCCTCCCCCCTCAGCGTACATATTACCCATATCAATATCAAAGACCTTACATTTTAACCCTTCAATAGCATATATTGGAATGTATAGAACTATCTCTGCCCCTAGTCCAACATCTCCCAACTCTAATATTTATCCATATTGCAACCATGGATTCCACAATCTATCAAAAAGTGCAAGTTATTTCCTTTTCCCATATATGTTTCTCTCCATTCGAACAATATGATTAACATATGTGACAAATTCCCCTCTAGTCGGTGGGTCCCCCTGCATCCAGTGTTTGGCAATTACTTTCCTTGCCGCATACAGCAGTCTGGCTATCACTATTTTAAAATTGTTGTCTACTCTAATTTCTTCCACGTAACCTAGAAGACATACCAGGGGTTGTCTGGGAAGTTTACATCTATAAGCTCCTTCTATTCTGTTAAGAAAAGTTATCCAAAAGGGTGCCAACCTGAGGCACATCCACATCATGTGGAAAATGCCGGCATCTTCTCCATTACATCTAGGACAGTTGGAGTTACTCCTCAATCCCATTTTACACATAATTAGCAGGGATCTATATGACCTATGCACCACGTAGAGGTGGGATAATCTTGCTGGTTCACTCATTGATAATTTCGGTATGTATTCCAAAACACTATCCCATACCTCATCAGTGATCCCGTCTATCTCTGCCTCCCATTTAGTCCTAGTGTTTACAGGGTGATCAAGCAAATATGTATGCAGTAGGTCCCTATATATAGTAGATATGATTCCTCTTGTGGGTCCACTACTACACACATTTTAGTACTAGGTCTGCCTGTACCAGCAATGATTGCTTAACCCCCTGAGCCACCACTGCATGCACCAACCGTTTGTACTGGTACCACCCAAGTGGGGATATCCCAAACTCATCCTGTATTTGGGTAAACGATTTCAGACGTCCCTGGCTAAGAATTTGCCCCAAATACCATATACCTTTATGTGCCCATTCCTTAATTTTGCCTATCTTGTATATCTCAGAGCAGTTTTCATTGTCCCACAACGGAGAGAATTCAGTTATTGCTGTAATCCCTCTTATTTGCTTGATCTTCCTCCAGATTCTATTCATCAGGCTAAGTGTGGGGCTCGTTTTTACTACTCTCCCAAATGATCTGTCCTCCAGTCCGAACACTAATGATTTCCGATGCAGAACATGCCCTAACAGTCTGGATGCTGGGTCCAACACACCTAAATCTGCCCATCCCCTGAAATGTTGACTCTGAGCTGCCAGATAATATATTCCCGGATTGGGCAGTGCTAGCCCCCCCCTCATCCTTCGGTCTCTGTAGCGTCTCGAGTTTAAGTCTGGTTTGTTTGTTCTTCCATATTAGAGCACGGAACATAGAATCAATCTCCTTAAAGTGACTCTGAGGGATCCAAACAGGAGAATTGTGCAACACAGAGTATCTTGGGCATAAACACCATTTTAATAAGATTAATCCGACCTATTACTGATAATTAAAGCTTATTCCAAGCAGTTATCTTACTTCGCAGTTGCTTCAGCAAAGGTACTAGATTAATAGTAATGTAGTTCCCAATTGGCATGGATACCTGAATGCCCAGATATCTAAACTGGTCCACAACCCGCAGTCTGTTGACCTCATCACCCAGGATCGACCTATCCACTCCCGCGTCCACCTGAAACAGATTTGATTTGGTCCAATTGATAGTCAGTCCAGAGCTCTCCCCGTACCACTCGATCACCTGCATGGCACAGCTCAACGATGCCCCTGGGTCTCCCAGAAACAATAGAATGTTGTCTGCATAGAGGGCTATCTTCTCTTCTAGATGGCCATATACAAATCCCTTAATGTCTCTGTTCTGCCATATAGCAGCCGCCAGTGGTTCCACTGCCAGAGCAAAAAGGAGAGGCAAGAGCGAACATCCTTGGTGAGTACCCCTTTGTAAATCCACCGTGTGTGACAACATTCCATTAATCCTCACTTTAGCTACTGGTTTAGCATATAATAGCTGTATCCAGGATATAAAATTAGGGCCAAATCCCATATGTCTTAGCACTCCCCACAGATATCCCCATTCCACACTGTCAAATGCTTTATGAGCATCTAATGAAGCTATTAGTCTCTGTCCCGGATTGTCCACCAGCAGTTGCATGTTAAGGTATAATCTTCGTATATTTTTTGCCGTGGATCTATTAGGCAAAAAAAACCCAACTGATCCTGGTGGATTAGGGTAGACATCACTTCTGTTAATCGATTAGAGAGTACTTTGGTCGAAGAGTATTTCTTCCAGAGATTTGTATACCTCCACCGGCAGACCATCTACCCCTGTCGCTTTTTCATTTGCCATGCCATGCAAAGCTCTCTCTATCTCCTCAAGTGTGATAGAGAAACACAGTCTAGAGGGCCCTATCTGTGTAATTTTGGGTAATGTCATTGTACCTATGAAAGCCTCTAGGTCGCTCTGTCTCGTCTCCCCTCTAGTAGAATATAATTCCTCATAAAAGGCTGCGAACGTGTCCAGAATATCTACCCCCTCCGTAACCAAATCTCCCATTGTGGTGCGAATGCAATGCACAAAGGATGATTGTCTCTGGCCTGCCGTCACCACCAACAACAGATGTCCTACCTTTTCTCCCTCCGCATAAAAGTTCTCTTTTTGAAAAGCCTGCTTCCTAGCTACTTTCTCCAATAGCACCTTATTAACTTCTTCCTGCGCTGCTTTTAGCTTCTGCCTATTCTCTGGTGTGGGCTGTGTTACCATCTCTGCTTCTGCTCCCTTCAAGGCCTCTAAGCAATCAATTTCCCCCCTGTCTACTACGAGACGTACACCAGTAAACGTCTCTAAATAAAAGGCCTCTCAGGTATGCCTTCATGGCGTCCCAAACTACCAATGGATCTGCACTACCTCTATTAAGGGCAAAATATTCCAGAATCTCACTGGCTATACCGCCCATGTTAATACTTTTTACCCAAACCGGATGTAGCTTCCATTGTCTTGTTAGCCTCTCCCCTACTCCCTGTTTTTTAATAGATACCAGTATTGGACTATGATCCGATATTACTCTAGCCAAATATTCAACATTTGAAATTCCAGAATCCATCATTTCATTTCCCAAGGCCAGGTCTATACGGGAAAGCGTACCATGGGTCGCTGAGTGACAGGAAAAACAGGTCATCCCTAAATTCCTTTTCCTCCAAACGTCTACCAACCCCAATTCTTGAATAAAGATACCAAATGCTGTTACTCTGTCCCTCCTCGCCTCCCGTGAGTTTCTGCTCCTGTCCCAATAAGTATTTATGACATTATTAAAGTCACCGACCAACAAGAATGGCAAATTCCCACATTTAGCCGATCGCTCTCTCACCTCTAATTTGTGATCTGCTTTTTTTTAAACAAAATTAAACAACTGAATGAACATCCTCAGAGCCAGGTGAGTCCATAATTTTTGCCAGGGGTTGTATATTGAATTCACAGATGTACTGTTCTACAGTATATTGAAAGATAAGATGCTACCATCACTATGCGCATCTGTTGCATTTCTGAAGAACAGGGTGAAAGTGATTCAATGGCCAAGTATGTATCCTGAGTAGAGATGAGCGAACCTAAGGTTTGGTTTTCGAACCGAACACCAACTTAAAACAATTGAGCTCGGGTTGGAGTTTGAATGCTTTACGTGCAAACTTAACTTGCACGAGAATCGCTGTGCTTAGGTAAGCTTGGTCCTCAATCCAGTGCGAGCTGCTAGCAGTGTTTGAACGGCATGCACTGGAGATAACAGCGTGATCACATTTAGTGTGCAACCCCCCCAAAAATGTTTTGAAAAAGACTGCCCATCCTCGCCCAGCAATGATCTGCTTATGGCTGGCTGAATGTGGGCAGAAACCCAAACTGCCAATCACTATTTCTGAACCTCCTCGGACAAGGTTCGGTTTATTTGCTGCGAGCGAACCAAACGTCCAAAGGTTCTCTCATCTTTAATCCTGATCTCAAACCAACTGAAAAACCTATGGGGAATTCTGAAGACACAAGGTGAGCAGTAGGGCTCTTTTCCACCTGCAATTTGCTTGTGCGATTGCAATCCAATAAAACGGATTGAACTAGTGTTAAACAATGAGGCAATTTTGAGTAGGGGCATAGGTTAACAGAATTGCAACCTGAGTACATGGAGTGCTTTATAAAAACCTTACTTATTGGTACCCTAATTGGATCCTCAGACATAAGGATAGATTTCTTATATTACTAAGACCTGGACCTTTGACTGTTGACCTTGGCTGGAAAGGGGTTTGTTTTGCAGTAAACGTGTAAGGTTCCCTATATTAGAAAATATTTATGAATTAATATAATGCAGATATCTGAATAGGTGCCAGGACAATTGTAGGGGGGAACCTTCTGTGTGTGTTCTTTTGGCATATCTGCCGTAAGGTGGAAAACTGTTTTAATAATAAAGAGTTTTGTATTTATATGTCATTTTTGTAATAAACGTATTTTCAGAAAATTAGAAGTCTTTAGAGTCTGTGAAACAATGAGGCAGTTTCCTCTGTCCTGTTTTTTCTCCACACGAATCGTGCTCTCGGTGCAATCGCAGCATGCTGTGTTTTGCAGTGAGTCTCAGCTTATGCACCCCAACATCGCACTGCACTTGCATATCATGTGACTGCAATGCGGTGCACGCAGAGACATACAGCGAAGGAGATGGGGAGAAAGTGGTCCCTCCCTCTTCTCCGTTCCTGTGATGCGATCGCAAGATTGCATCACATTCGCATGACCCTCGGCTGACATCCGCAGCAGAGGGTCATTAGCATATCACTTCCGATGCTCCAACATCGGAAGTGGTACGCAAGTGGAAAAGAGCTTGTACGCTCTAGTCAGGCTCTAAAAGAAACCACACTTGAAGAATGGTATATGGAATGGAAATATGTCGCAAACTTGTTAGTTCCGTTCTAGGCACAGTTCTTAAAAATAAACCATAGAGCACATATAAAATATTAGATGTCGTAGTTTTGTTGTGGACTGTATTCATTCTAGCATCACCTAATTTGAGTAAAACAGTAGATTTTGTAAAGAAAGTTTTATTATTAATCTTACTTTCATTTTATAGGTTAAAAAAAACGTTCAATGAAAATCAGTCTTTGCAAAATTTTGGAAATTCTTCTTGTATTTAGTGAAATATTGATTAAAATTTTACTTTACAAAGGGGGTGTATTAGTTTATGCTAAGCACTGTACATCACATAGGATACACTGAGATGTCTGTTGCTTGATATCGGTTAATGAATAGACGTGGGCGAACCCGCAGATGTTCGGGTTTGGCGGGCCTGGCCAGATTAATGGTGTTAATAAGGGCTGTGGGGCAGTAAAGCAGAAGTATACTTACTGACTCTCCCGCTCGGCTGTCACACTACTTCCAGGTGTGCTCATTAACTCTCATACATATTCACTGCTTCCCCTGCACACCCTCTGTGACAAAGTCTCTGATTGGCTGTGGAATGAAAAATTAAACAATTGGAATAAAAATGACATAGGGTCCCCTGTATATTGATACCCAGCACAGATAAAGCAGAAGGATGTCGCAGATTTATATAATCCAAACAATGATTACTTGTAAGATAACATGGAGTTATAATGTTATCTTGCTTTAAATAAAGATGTCTTTCAGTTTTTATAATTCTGGAAACCTGGCAATGGGGGCTGCCATTTTATATTCCTAGTTTTAGCACGACAGTGCAGGCTCAATTTACAGCAGTTCATGGACATAGGCGATAGTAGTCTGATTCCGACCCCATTAGTTCTATTACAACAGAAATGGTAACGCCTATGTGGGCTGCCCAATTCACAGCCGTGGGTGTGTTCAGCCGCCATTTTTTCATACTTTGGACTGGGCTGCATTTTTCCCCTACTGCCAAGATCTGAAAGAGCAAGCAGTACCATCCTAACATATCCTAGAACAGTTTCGTTACCGACAGCTGGCAGCGGTGGATTACCGTCTCCAATGACACCCCCTCCCCACGCTCTACCCAGCACTCTCCCCCCACCGCCGGCGTCCATGCAGCAGAGCTGTGTGTGTTTGTTTGTGTGCGTGTATGCAGAGCATGTGAGTACTGGCGCCCCTCCCCCCGCTGCTACTGTCTCCACTGACAGCCCCCTGCACCCACCTACTCTCCTTGCTGCAGCCGCTGCGGGCATGCATGCAAACCAGTGCGTGAGTACCGGTGCCCCTCCCCCGCCGCTGTGTATCTAATCCTCTCCTATGTGCTACTGTCTGCTGAGTTGCTGTATCTAAACCTATCCTATGTGATACTGTCTGCTGAGCTGTATATCTAATCCTGTCCTGGGTGGTACGGTCTGCTGAGCCGAGTACCTAATCCTGTCCTGTGTGGTACTGTCTGCTGAGCTGGATATCTAATCCTATCCTATGTGATGCTGTCTGCTGAATTGTGTATCTAATCCTCTCCTATGTGATACTGTCTGCTGAGTTGTGTATCTAATCCTCTCCTGTGATACAGTCTGCTGAGCTATGTATCTAATCCTGTGATGTGTGATACTGTCTGCTGAGCCTTGTATCTAATCATTCCCGATGTAATACTGTGTGTTGACCTGTTTATTAATCCTATCCTGTGTGATACTGTCTACTGAGACATGTATCTAATCCTATCCTATCCCAGGGGGCATTGCTCTAGAATCACTGCATTGAGAAACACGTGATGGTGTCTCCGCTGTGTTGGATGTTGATCTTTCTAAGGTCAACCATCCTTGCTTATGTAGTCTTCTAGTAGGCATTGCTCCCACTAGCCAGTTTCCTACTCCACACTGATGAGGGGCAAATACCCCGAAACAGCTGTCTGTGGATGGATACCATGTTTGGCATAGATGGTCTCCTTGACTGGAGACTGCCCTTCCCATGGTTGTTCCTTCCCGGTGAAAGACCTGGCTAGTTTTTTGCCAGCGTTGAGAAACATGTGATGATGTCTCCGCAGGCTTTCTTGTTTTGAATATTTCCCAGGGGGCATTGCTCTAGAATCACTGCGTTGAGAAATACATGATGGTGTCTCCGCGGTGTTGGATGTTGATCTTCCTAAGGTCAACCATCCTTGCTTATGTAATCCTATCCTATATGATACTGTCTCCAGAGCTGGGTATCTAATCCTATTCTGTGTGATACTGTCTGCTGAGCTGTATCTAATCCTATCCTATGTGATACTGTCTGCAGAGCTATATATCTAATCCTATCCTGTGTGATACTCTCTCCAGAGCTGGGTATTTAATCCTATCCTGTGAGATACTGTCTGCTGAGCTGTGTATCTAATCCAATCCTGTGTGATACTGTCTCCAGAGCTGGGTATCTAATCCTAACCTGTGTGATACTCCTGCTGTCCTTGGTGACAGTTTAGACATTTCTTGTCACCAGCAAAATGGCTCAGCACTGTGATCCTAAATTTCATTCCCTTTGGAAGCACCCAGGTTGGGAGGGGGAGGTGTGATATCACACACAGGAGAGCAGATTCTGCCCACTTTACTGCAGCTGTAATCCAGCCCAATTCTACAGTGGGATTTCTATAGGATGTCAGCAGCTGCTCCCTCTAGTGTTTAACAGTGGAAAATATCAAACTTTTATATATATACATATATATATTTATTTAGCTTAATACTTTACATTTTTTTCAGTTATTGAATTTTCTTTTTTTTGGACGACACCTTCCCTTTAAAATATGAGGGACACATGCAGCTTTTTAAAAAATTATTTAAATAATTTTAAAAAGCGGCGTGCAGTTAACCCCAATTTTGCCTAATGTGGCATTGTGTTCAATGACTTTACCTGAGGTGAGGTCACGGAGTTCAATGAGTTCCCCTCAGGTCAGTTCACCTGCGGTCACAACTGGGGTACTGTATGAACTGCTGTCTGTGACCTCAGGTGAACTCACTAACATTCCCGCTCTTAAATAAAGGATTTTTATGTATGCTCTGTGTTTGTTTTACTTACACGACTAGTAATGGGGGATGGGCTCATAGACCACCTCCTGATTACTAACCTCAGGCTTGATGACCGCTGTGATGTTTTGACAAATCACATCTCAATTGCCACCACTCCAGGGAAATTGGGAAGAGCCGGGTAAAGCACTGGCATTGACTCATTTAAATGATGTGATAATTCCGGAGTGGCTACGGGCTGCTCTTTTTAGGCTGGGGGAGCCCAATAACCATGGGCATTCCCCAGCCTGAGAATACCAGACCCCAGCTGTCGGCTTTATCTTAACTGGATATCAAAATTGGGGGAGGGGGGCTGCACACCATTTTTTGAAATTATTTATTTAAATAATTTAAAAAAGCCGCATAGGATTCCTCGTATTTTGATACACTGCCAAGATAATGCACACAATTGGGGCTGCAGCCTCCAGCTGTCTGCTTTATCTGCGCTGGGTATCAGTATATGGGGGACCCTACATCATTTTTTCCATTTATTTTACACTCCACAACCAAGCACAAAACGCCAGCACGCCTGCAGTCTGCAACCAATCACAGACACGGTCACAGAGGGTGGGCAGGGAAAGCAGTAACTAGGCATGAGAGCTAATGAGCGTACCCAGAAGCAGTGGGACGGCTATGCTGGAGATTCGGAAGCAGTGAGACGGCTGCGTTGGAGATTCAGTAAGTATAATTCTCCTGTTTTAATCTCTATTTTGCTTCCTTTTAACTTTTAATGTAATGTAAAGCTTGTCTATGTCAAGTTGTGGGATCTCTGGCTTATAGATTTACCATCTTCTGGGAAATATGGCTGCCACAGAAAGGACATACTCCAACACAGTAATGTTTTTATTTATTTATTTAAAACTGTCCACAAATGGCTTTATTTTCTTCTATATGGTACATAAAATAAGCACATAAACCGTGCAATACAAAATAGTTTCACCACTAAGGGCACATTTCCATGTTCAGTTTCTACACATCTTAACCCCTTTCAGCCCCTGGGTGTTTGGCGTTTTTCCGTTTTTTTTTAAAACGGATGTGTCGCTGTGATGCCTGAGGTCGGTGCGAGTTTGTAGACACCAAACATGAATAGGTTTACTTGTATCTAAGGGGTTAAAAAAATTCACAAGTCTGTCCAAAAAAAGCGGCGCACGTTTTGCGTCATTTTCCGAAACCCGTAGCGTTCTCATTTTTCGGGATCTATGGCTAACTGACGGCTTATGTTTTGCGTCTTGATCTGACGTTTCTAATGGTACTATTTTTGTGCAGATGCTACATTTTGATCACCTATTATTGCATTTTGCACAAAACTTGCGGCGACCAAAAAACGAAATTTTGGCGGTTGGAATTTTTTTCCGCTACGCAGTTTACCGATCAGTTTAGTTGATTTTATATTTTGATACATCGGGCATTTCTGAACGCGGCGATACCAAATATGTGTGTATTTTTTTTAACCCTTTAGTTTTCAATGGGGCAAAAGGAGGGTGATTTGAACTTTTAGGTTTTTTTAAAAACTTTTTTTTTTTATTTTACTAGCCCCCTTAGGGGACTATATGGATTAGCAATCTGATCGCTTCTCCATATCATCAAATCTCAGCTACACAGCTGTGAATAGCAGATATGCTGCTTTAGTCTCATTTCTGGCATTATCCCGCCACTGAAACAAAGCGACTTATGTTAGCTACAGGCAACCACCGGAAGTCACGTGATCATGCACGTGACTTCGGGTGGGGGCGGGGTAAGTAAAAGTAATGGCCGCGCGCATATACATCTCGCTGCCAGATTTTGTAAGGGGTTACAAGTTGCAGTTGGAAAGCGATTCCACTCGCAATTAGCAGGCACACATGTCAGCTGTTGAAATCAGCTGATGTCACTATCATCGCTGTGGCGATCTACACACACAATCCATGACGTGACCAGTATGTCATGAGTCGTCAAGGGGTTAAAGGCAAAGCCAGGAATGGATAAGAAGGAAATATAAAAAGGATGACATCTGTAGGGAGTATGCATGTAAGTTTCACTGCAGGGGAAAAATAAAAAAAAATAAACACATACGGACAAAAAAGAAAAAACAACCAAAAACAAAAAACTAAACAAACCAACCACCATATGCACTATAATCAAGAAGAACTGTTCAAAGATTTATTAAATAATTTGTGATTTTTGAATCACATTTTGTAAACTTTGGCACAGATAAGAGAACGCAAGAAACCTCTACTACCAACTATTTAGTCTGTAAAAGTATTAAATAATAATGGAAACACCACAGTAAATCATTAATCATATAGCGTCAACATATTTAATTTGGAGGGTACAAGTACAAATAATATCTGGCATTACAGAATACCACATAATTCTACAGTTAAACAAGGAGTGAGGGCCCGAGGGCTCGCAAGCTTACAATCTACGAGAAAAAAATAAGAGTGACTTAAAAGATAAAAACTGCTTTTTGTGTATGGTCAGCCAGCTCTGTAATAAAAATGGATATTCATTTAGAGATTAAGAGATCAAGAGAGGTAATTATTCCCCTATACTCTGCCCTGGCCACACCCCACCTGGAATACTGTGTACAGATCTGGGCACCCCAATTCAAGAAAGACATCAATATATTGGATCAAGTCCAGAGAAGAGGCACCAAAATGGTAGAAGGTCTGCAAACCATGTCCTATGAAGAACTGCTAAAAGAACTAGGAATGTTTAGTTTAAAAAAAAGAGAAGGCCGATAGGAAACTTAACGATCTACAAATATCTGAAAGGAAGTCACAGTGCAGAGGGAACCACCCTATTTTCATTAGCACAAGGAAGTACAAAAAGCAATGGAATGGAACTTAAAGGAAAAAGATTCAGATTAGACATTAGGAAAAACTTTCTGACAGTGAGGGCAGTTAGGGAGTGGAAGAGGCTACCACAGATGGTAGTGAGCTCCCATCAATGGAAATCTTCAAGCAGAAACTGGATACACATGTAGCTGGAATGATTTAGGAAAGCCTGCACTCGCAGTGGGTTGGACATGATGGCCCTTGAGGTCCCTTCCAACTCTACCATTCTATGATTCAATGAATCAGTTACTAACCAGTATCTGTATATTTCCAGAAACAAAGTGCTACCATGTGCATAGAGGATATACAAATAATAGAAAGGGCCATAATCTGATGAAAAGGTAGGAAGAGAGAACTGAGAAAACCTGAGTGTGGTGGCACATAAAAAAAAAAAAAAAAAAAAAAAAGTGAGGTTATTTCATGGGCCTGCCTAAAAAGATCTGTTTTTAGGACACTTAAACTACAGATGCTGGGAATTAAACAGATAACTGGTGATCATGAGAAAAAAGTTGGGAGAAGGAGGTAAAGATTATGGATTATGTTAGTTTAGATTTAAATTACTAGCAGAACAGAAAGCATGCCTAGGGTGGTAGACAACAATGAGAGAGGAGATCATGTTTTATTCTGTAGATGGGCAAGCAGTGCAATGAATGGCAGAGGGTGAAAGCACTGGGGTCTTGTCTGCTGCATTCAGAAAAGGCTAGACAGTAGAGATGCGGGAATCAGAGGTTTAGTGTTCTGTGTTCGTACTAAATACAGACTTTAAAAACAAAACAGAGTTCGGGGACTTTATGTATGCAAACCACTTGCGCAAGCATCGCTGTGCTCAGGTACAACCAGTGCTTGGTCCACTGCAAGCCGCTTGCAGTGTTTGAACGGCTTGCATCAGGGATAACCGGATGATTGTATGTACCATGTACAAAAAAATATAAAATTAAATTGAAAAACCCCTCCCCCAGAAGTGTTCTTTTTATGGCTGGCTGCATGTAGGTGGAGACTTAAAATGCCGAACTAGTGACTTCCATTGGGGTTCAGGTCACATCCGGGTCCCGAACCCAACTTCATCTAAAGTCCGGATGAGCCCGCCAAACCGAACTTCCCCGAGTTCGCTCATCTGTACTAGAGAGGGGAGAGTTTCTGAGATGACCAAATAGTAGTGAGTAACCGTAGTCAAGCTTATAATGAATCATAGCAATAGTTTTATAATTTTTTTTTTAGTGGATGCTTCAAAATACTTCTCAAAGCATTTAAAAATGCGTGATATTCACTTTTGTAGGATTTTTTTCTGCTCATACAAAGTTTTTTTCTGACGCGATTTTGATGAACATCTGGTAGGGAAAAAGTGCAAAAAAAAAAAAAAGTTTTCTGTAGCGGTTGGTACTTGAAAAACTTATGTTTTTTTAATGTAAAAAACAAAACAAAAAACAAACATTGTATGAACATTGCCCAAGAGATTTTGCAGTTTTGAAGGTAAGAAATTTATTGGATTTAGGATACGTTTTTGAGGTGATCATTACACATGAGGATGCATGTTATTGTATATACAAAGTAAGGCTATGTTCACACAGGGCTTTTTTGGTAAGTTTTTTTCCAGACCAAAACCTGATTTTGTGGCAGAAAATCTCGTTTGAGTCATCTGCGTTTTTGGTACGTTTTTCATGTGTTTTTTAGTGGCGTTTTTGCTGCAGATTTGGTGCGGATTTGCTATTTTTCTACAAAATGGGTTGTATCAATGAAAAAACGCAGCAAATCTGCAGCAAAGAATTGACATGCTCAGTCTTTAAAACCTGACCAAAAACGCAAGTATTTGATAAAACAGTCAGGAAAAAAAAACCTGATGTGTTTGTGTGTGTGCATGAGATTTCAGAAATCTCAGACTTTGCTGGGACTGTAAAAAGCAGCTTTTAATTAGAATGGATTTGCATAAAACCAAGACAAATCTGCAGCTAAAAAACGCAGCAAAACAAAAAAGCCCTGTGTGAACATAGCCTTAAAAGAAAAAGATTTGAGTGAACTAAAACCCCAACACAGTGAGCATGTTATTTGAGATTTATGGTAATGCGACACACAAGAAGTTGAATTTTGGAAAGATCACTTTTCTAATTGAAGTAGGATATGATATTAGAAATAGCAGGACACTCTGGTGTTTTGTACTTGTGCACAGGAAATATTAAGAGAAATTGTGTTTAATTTGGAGTAAACAGCATAGAGACAGTACAGACAGTCAAATCTGCTGATAATTTATGTAAAAAGAAGCCCCATATAGTCAGAAAGAAAGGACCAAACATCAACTCTAAGGGGGAAGAAATGAGGAAGAACAACCAGTAAATGATCCACTGAAAGAGCAGTCAAGGTTCAGGGGAGAACATTCCCCTTAGGCTTCGGCTCCACTTGCGTTTTACATGGACAAGTGTAATCCGATAAAACATTGGATTGCACTCGCTCCAGTGTTAAACTATGGGGCAGTGTTGATTGGCAATTCTTTTCTCATGCCATATCGGCATGAAAAAAAGAATCGCAGCATGCTGTGTTTGGCAGTGAGTCTTGGTTCACATGCACCCATACAAGTCGATGGCTGCCTGTGAAACATCACACTGCACTCGCATGTCATCCATGTGCAGGGCAATATACGCATAGTCGGGAAGCAGAGGAGAGGAAGAAAGTGCAGAGCCTGAGCCGAGGGTCATTAACAGATCGCTTCCAATTTGAGAGCATCGGAAGGGATGCGCAAGTGGAGCCGAGGCCTAATGCGGGCGTCACACGAGATGAGCTATCGCGCGATGCATCGTCGGGGTCACGGGTTTCGTGACGCACATCCGGCATCGCTTGCGACGTCGTTTTGTGTGACAGCTCCGAGCGACGCAGAATTGCTCACTCAAATTGTGAGTCGTGTCCTCGACACTTATTTTTTTAAAAATTGTTTATTTTTAATGGCGCCGGTTGTTCATTGTACCTGGGGCAGCACACATCGCTCCGTGTGACACCCGGGGAACGATGAACACAGCTTACCTGCATCCCGCGACTCCAGCCGGCAATGCAGAAGGAAGGAGGTGGGCGGCATGTTTACATCCCGCTCATCTCCGCCCCTCCACTTCTGTTGGCCGGTCCCTTCAGGAAGTGGATGTTCGCCGCCCACAGCGAGGTCGCTCAGCAGGTAAGTACGTGTGACGGGGGTTTAACGACTTTGTGCACCACAGGCAACTAATTGCCCGTGACACACAAACAACGGGGGCGGATACGATCGCTCGTGCAATCGCACGATAGATCGTACCGTGTGAAGCCCGCATTAAGGTCATTAGAGTGGATCTAAGTGAGAAGTTGGTAACACTTGTTAGTCAAATGGTGCAAAGAGATCCAGAAGCATCAGAACAAATTAGGTACAATTAGATTTAGTTGTTAGTAGTAGGGGCAGTTTCAGAAGAGCATAGAGTCTGGAAACCAGATATTGTAATATTATGTTGTCAAAGGAAAGGATTTGCTTTGGTCATTCTCATTTTTAACCCAATGGTTCCAGCACAGGACACTATGGTGATCTCTGGCAAGGCAGTAAGTAATGAAATCCAGTTGTTTAGTCACCTGACTACCAAGGCCCAAGATTGGCTGCAGCTCTGATCAATCACTTGACCAATGAATTGGTTGTCATTGCTTCTTGAAACGGTCTTCACAGGAGCCACGGGGTTTAAATTGGGTTAGTATACATCATTTTATTTTAGTTTTTCCATTTTATACTTCTGAAATTTTTCTTCTCAATGATTATGATAATAACATGGTAAGTTGACCTAACATGATTATTTAAGTAATTAAATTGCTAATAAAATAAAGTCTTCCAGTGCATATTTTCTTAGAATTCTGCACTGCACCATTCCAGTTATTTGTCCTAGAAAGTATGAATATACAACACTGACAACTCAGCATAATGCCAAACTAACAGAAAATGTCACAGTATTGTTATTTCATGAGGAACACAAGTATTTACTACAACAGACATGTAAGAAGTTGACAGGTCTTCAAGTTTTCACAAGTCATATAATAATAATAATATCCTAACGTCATTGGATGGACATCTTTGCTAGAACCCACAATATTTGTTTTCTAAAGTTCCTGTCTTTTTCCAGTCAGGAAAGAAACAATAATTTGAATATTGAGAATAAATGTCATCTTAGGGCTCATGCAGACGTCCATGCCAATCGGTCCCAGCACGGACTGCCAAAGCATGGACTGTCTGTGGTTGACCCAGCCCGATTGGGACAGCTTCATACATTTTTATGAAGCAGTTACACTTGGGTTGGGATACCAAGGGCCAGTCCGTGCACTGTGGTCTGAGGTCAGATCAAAAATCAAAAACGTCTGAATGAGCCCCAACTGTTTTTTTTCCTCTAGAATATGGATTTATAACAGTTGACTTGCAGCACTCTAGAACAGCCACTAAAGAGTGTGATTGAGCTGTCATGTTCTTCTCCATACATCAATTATTTCCAACTATTCCCTGCACAAATATCAGCTCATCGGTGAAGGTGCCAGACTCCCTCTAATCTGATACTTTGGGCCTACCCAAGGGGAAGGTCAATATTATAGCACTAGTAAACCCTTTTAATGCAATGAAATCTAACCTACCCTAAGGAAGAGAAAATTTCTTCATTAAAACATTTTTTAAGTGTAATCATGAATTAAATAATCCCCCGCTGCTCACCACAGCTTAACAGTAATATGATTTATATGTAAAATATAAGAAATCAAACAGTTTGAAAACATGTACATGAGAAGTGCAAGGACAGCGAATACATTGTTACTGTGAATAGTATCAATCATTAGGTTTACCATACCAGTCAGTATATTTGAGTGCAAGAAGAAAAGCAACTGATTCCTATTGATCGCTTCAATGAGACAGAAATTGATTACTTTCTTTTTATCATTTAGGTGCAAAACATTCTTTGGGTAACTGTGTATAACGCTGCTTAAATTCCATGTACTAGGAACATCGCTTCCAGGGGTCAAATGTTTAGCAAACACCAAAACCAGATCACATAAAAATATCAGGCATAGAAAAGCCATACACTGGCCAACAGTCCAAATGCAAAACGGAAAGTTGCCCAATCTGCGGGAAATAGGCTCAACATATATTTGAACTATGATCATACTAATGAAAATCGTAGCAGATAGAACGGTGAACTTAAGAAATAATTCTATCCATTCTTTAACAAATATCCTTTTCTTTAGTAGGTAAGATCCAATCTGAACTCCAATCATGTAAATTCCAATGTAACCAATTACAGAGAATATTCCTTCTCGGTTTGCATTAATAAAACCATGTCGTGAGCCTTTTTTATCACTTCCATATAAGATAAAAGTCTTTAAATTAGTTGTTTCCAGCAGTATTTGATAACTGACAATAATAATTGTTGCCACATGCCAGATTTTGTGTGTTGGAATTAAAGTTAGCAGACATGATGAAAACACCCTAACAATTGCCAAAGTGAAAAAAAAGTTCCAATGAACTCCATACTCAGAGACGTGTTCATGATAATCTATCGCTTTCACGCTGAGAAGTCGTCCAAGTCCAAGAAAGACTAACGGCCACACTGAAATAAGTTGTTTTTTCACTTTGTGAAATGCAGACGTTTTTTCTTCATGTTTTGATCTCGCTTCTGGGGAAATAAGGGCATTTGCAAAAGTAAAACATCCCACACCCAGATCCATTACGCCAGTGCCATATGTTTCTGTTTTGGCATAACGCCTCGGAAACACAGGAAAATCCACAGCTAAAATAGAAATGGCTGTGAGCAAATTGATGAAAACGCGAAACGTTGTAACACATGGTACATTCCGGTCTTCCATTTGGGCATTTAAGAAGGTCTGGCAGATATTTGTAAAAGATGTGTTTTTGGAAGAAACAGTATTCCTGTATATCATGTAAAACCGCAAAGCACATGTTAATGAAATACATAACACCGCTAGGTGTAAGAAATCTGAGAAGACTGTGCAGGACAATACTTGTGGAAGCACTAACAGAGAAAAATCCAGAAAAAGGCAGTACTTCCAGGAATAAACAATTACACCAAACTTTTGATAAAGGGAAATAAGTATCAAACCCCTGCAAAGGATGCAAAGAGGTGTTATGCTTAATCCTAGCGAGATCTCTTCTATGCTGGTCCCATTCAGGTTTCTTACAAATAATTCTTTTAGCTGCTTTCCAGACATCTATGATTAAAAAAAAAAATAAAAAAAATAGTATTACTATAAATGAAAGTTTAAAAAAACCCCAATAAAAGCATTTTCATAAGTTACCTTTTGTTGACGAGATTTTTATATACTTTTGACTAGCATTCCTCGAAATTTAACTACTCCCCTTTTTCCTGCAAGGATGCCACCTGTGTTAAGAAACAATGAGTTGGTAGAAGCCAGAAAACAATCCTACAAACAAGCAAAAATACATCATTGCACAGTAGTTGTATTAACAAAAAAAAAAAAAAAACCTACAAAAATCACCCATGAAAATAAAGCGTTAAAAATTGCAATAAGGCCACTGGTAATATCCGGCTATGTTGGATTTTTTTTTTAAATCAGATCTTTTTTTTATTAAATTATTAGGGATCAATACAGAGAGTATTTCACTTTTCATATAACTGATAACAACAAACAGATAAACACATGTGATTTATAAATCAGGTTCTTTCTCTGCATGTATGTAAATATAATAATAGAGTTCTCAAATCATAGTTATATTATATAGCTTGAGCCTACAAACCTCGTGGCTCTACAAATAAACAAAACTTAAATTATGCAATAATGCCTCAGACTAACAGGAACACCTCCTCCATCAGCCGTGTCGCTCCACATCGTATTGCTATACTCTCCCGCCCCTCCCTCTCCGTGCAGTCATCCATGAAACCGTTCCAGTCCTCTCTCACCTCTTCATTCAAAGTCCATTTCGCCACAGAAAAAACTAGTTTTAATTCCCTTCCTCACACATGCCATCACTGCAGGCACAACAGTAACCGGTCCAGCATTGCATCCCAAACCAGTGCACTAGAGGGTAGGCCCGGCAACGCCATCCATGGCCGCCAAATGTTGTAAAACTTTTTCAATGTTTTTCTTTTTAAATAAACTCCCCTTTCCAATCTTATGACGTTATTTAATTTGTTTTTGAGCTCTGGTAATGTTGGTGGTAGAGGGTCTAACCAGTGATATGCAAGTAGCTTTCTTGCTTGGTACAAGATACGGGCTATTCCCAGAGCTGTTGGAGAATCCGGATCCACTTCTCCTTCCCATAGACTCAACAGGCACAGGCGGGGCGACGGTGGTATTGTGATATGATATATTTGATCTATAAGTCCCAGGGTTTGGTTCCAGAAATCACCAATGTGTCCACACTCCCACATAACATGCATCAAATGGGCATCATCCTGTCCACACCTAACACACTGTGTGTTTGGTCTGAGTCCCATCTTAAATAGTAGACTGGGAGTTTTATATACCCTGTGGATGAGATATATTTGAGACAGCTTTTGGCACTCCGATACCGCCAGTTTAGGAACTTGTTCCAATATATCAGACCACTGGCCTTCCGTCAGGGGACCGACGTCTCGTTCCCATTTGCTTTTAACAATCAATGGATGTGTTTCCAGATGGGCAGGTAGTAATTTTTTATATAGTTCCGAAATAAGACCCTTAGAGGACTCAGATGTAAGCAGCCTATGTAATGTTTGATTATGTGTCACTGTGACCGGGTTTGTCCTCCCCTGTCTTTCCAGTGCGTGTCTCAGCTGCAAATACTGATAAAAGAAGACATGCGGAAGGTGAAACTCCGCTCCCAGTTGTTCAAAGCTTTTAAGAGTATTATTTTGTAGTACTTGTGACACTAAATGGACCCCTTTATCCTCCCATCCTCTGAACCCTACTAATTTTTTAATTTCTGGCAAGTCGGGGTTCTGCCACAGTGGCCAGAGCTCTGTAGGTCCGCTTATCCCCAAAAGAGACTTACCCCTGTCCCACACCCGGAATATCATAGCCAGTGTGGGATATCGTGCCCCATTTATCTGTCTTTGTCCCACATCCAACCGGCAACCTGGGTACTTCCATACTGATCCCTCTCTCACTATATCACCACTGGTATCATACCCTCCTTCTTTGCCCCAACCCCTCAGATGTTGCATCTGGGAGGCTATATAGTATATATATGGGTTTGGTACCGCCAGTCCTCCCTCCTCCTTTCCCCGCTGTAGCACTTCCAGTCGAATCCTAGCTTGCTTTTTCTTCCAAATAAGTTCCCGGAATATTGTATTAATTTTTACAAAAAATTCCCTACATATCCACACTGGAGAATTATGTATAAGGTATAGTAATTGTGGCATCATTACCATTTTAATTAAATTGGATCTGCCGATATTTGATAGCGGCAAACGGCACCAGGTATGCACTTTTGCTCTGAATCGCTGTAACAGGGGTTCCAGATTTAGGGCCTGGAAATCCTTCGGGATTGGGCTGTCAATTACTCCCAGATATTTAAACTCCCGGACCACAGGAACTGGAATCTGTAAGTCCGAAAAGTCCCCCGGAAGGGGGTCCAACGGCATTAAAGCCGACTTGGACCAGTTGATTCGTAGACCAGACCTCTGTCCAAATTCCCGAATGATATTCATTGCCGGCAAAATCGAGGAACGTACCCTGTCTAAATATAAGAGTAGATCGTCTGCGTATAATGATATCTTTTGTTCCACGGCTCCACACCGAAATCCCTCTACCTCCCTGGATTTCCGTATTGCCACTGCCAACGGCTCCACTGCAGTCGCGAATAGCAAGGGTGAAAGCGGGCACCCCTGTCTAGTACCTCTTCCAAGAGGAAAAGACTCGGAGACCCTGCCATTAACCCTAACCTTCGCCACCGGTGAGTCATATAGCAGTTTTACCCAATTTATGAATCTATGTCCAAAGCCCATTTTCCGAAGTACAGCCCACATATATTCCCATTCAAGGCTATCGAACGCCTTAGCGGCGTCTAATGACAAAATTGCCCTTTCCCCCGGTACCTCAGAACTATGTTGAATTCCCAAATATAATTTCCTGAGATTCATAGATGTGGCTCTGCATGGAATGAATCCTGTCTGATCACTCTGCACTATAGATGAGATGACTCGGGACATCCTATTGGCGAGCACCTTGGCCAGCAATTTAATGTCTGTTTGTAGGAGAGAGATTGGGTGATACGAATCCGGGATCTCTGGATCTTTTCCGGGTTTTAATATTAAGACTATTAAGGCTTCCCTCATAGAGGGCGGGAGGACCCACTGCCTTTCAGCCTCTTCAAATACCTTAAGTAGTTTGGGTAGCAGTAAGGGTGCATACGCTTTATAAAACTCTCCAGGCAGGCCATCCGTTCCCGGAGCTTTTTCATTTTGTGTCTGGCCAAGCGCTTCCTCCAGTTCTTCCAATGAGATGTCCCGGTCCAGCAATTCCCTGTTTACATCACTCAGTGTAGGAAGAGAGAGAGCATCCAAATACTGCTCAATCTCTGTCTCCGTGAGGTCACAGTCTGATGTGTATAGCCGCATATAATACCTCTTTATTTCTCTTATTATATCCTCGCTTGCTGTTACAAAGTCACCCGATTCCGTCTTTAACCTATTTATATAAGAAGATCCTTCCTGTGCTCTAATGACTGTGGCCAGTAGGTGCCCCACGCCCTCCCCCGCCATAAAATAATTTTGTTTAAGGAAATAACGTTTATTTTCTGCCACCGACATGAGATTTTCTTTGAGTGACATCTGTGCCTTCTCTAGAGTGTGTTTAGTTTCTACTGTCGGGTTGAGCACCACCGCAGCCTCCGCATCAGATACCTCCTGAATCAGACTCTGGGTGTAACATTTGGTTTGATTTTTGCGTATGCATATTTCTCTAATATATATGCCCCTTACCACAGCTTTCATAGAGTCCCAAACTATGTGTGGCGGTGCAGAGCACTCATTAAGATGAAAGTATTCCAGAATGTTATCATATAAAGATCCCCCAATAAGCTGGATCCAGAAGGGATTAAGTTTCCAGATAGGCCTGGGCAGAGCGAGGGGGTTTCCCCATGCAAGCGTAACATGTAATGGTGAGTGATCAGATACACTTCTAGGTAGGTAGGCCACCTTTTGTGTATATGAGGCCATAAGTGCGTTTCCAATAGCCAGGTCTATCCGTGACATGGTGTGGTGGGAGCTAGAGTAACAGGAGAATTGTTTGGTTGTGGGGTGTTGGGCACGCCAAAGATCTACAAAACCCAGCTCCGTTAGCATTCTAGCAAATGAAGTCGGGGCGGCGTTCTCCGATATGTTTCCCGAGTGTAATTTATCTAGATAGGGATGTAAGTAATTATTAAAATCCCCTATCAAAAGCGTTGGCACAGATGGAAGGGAATCTAAAATAGACAATATCCTTTTTACCGGTTCGACTGAATATGGTGGAGGGATATATATCGCAACCAGAATAAATTGTATACCATACAGCATGCAAAGCAAACAGACAAATCTGCCCCCCGGGTCAATCACTGATTTGGTACATGAGAACGGGATGGATTTGTGCACCAACACACTCACACCCCGTGCATGGGTCGAGTATGTGGAATGATATTCATGCGCGATCCATCCCTTCCTCAGCCAATGAACATTATCCCTGACCATGTGGGTCTCGGAGAGACATAAAATAGCCGGTAAAAGTTTCTGTAGGTGAGTAAATATAGCACATCTTTTGTTCGCATCTCCGAGCCCTCTAACATTCCACGCTACAATATTTAAAGATGTCGCCATAAGCGTAGACTAAGATATGATCCGGACGGATACTTCATACCTGGAGGAGAGAGGCGTTCTCCACCGATTCTCAAAAACATTAGGTTGAGCGACACGACTGAGGCACACCACACTTCCCAAACAGATTGCATCATACAACAATAAACAAGAAAAACATGGAGAGAGATAGGGCTCTGCACACCAGTGCGCAGTGCCCCTGCCCTCAAACTCAAGTGTATCTTACACATTTCTCCCAAATAGAGAGAATCAGGGCTAAAAACACGCCCCAAGTCCATGCAGGGAGGGGGGTCCACAACTCGCTAGTGCAGCGTGTGTCCACAATGAACCGGCCGTCTCCCAACCTGGATCCTAGATGAATTTAACTGTAATGAGCTCACCAGCATAGCGTCCCAAACAAAAACAACGCCTGGCGGCAGAAAGGGAAATCTCAGGTATTCTTCCTCCTCAGGGATCTCTCATTGATATCCAGCCAAGACAATGCCGCCCCAGCCGTATCAAAAAAATGAGTCTCTCCGTTCGCAGCAATCCGCAGCTTAGCAGGGTACATCATGGAGTATGGCACTTGCAGGTTGCGCAGTCGTTTTTTGATCTCAATAAATTGCGCTCTTTTACGTTGCACTTCCATGGAGAAATCAGGAAATATTGATATCTTCCTCCCATCAATTGCAAGTTCTTTGATATCTCTGGCTCTGCGCAGGATAGTGTCCCTATCTTTATAGTGCAGTAGTTTAATCAGAATAGGACGTGGGGGTGCTCCCGGCTGTGGGGCACGCGCAGGGACCCTGTGCGCCCTTTCAATGGTGAAGAAAGAGGATAGTATGTCTTTTCCCATGGTGTCTTTAAGCCATTTTTCAAAGAAATTCAGTGGGTCATTGCCGTCCATCCTCTCTGGGACCCCCACCAGTCGCAAATTACTTCTGCGGGAGCGATTTTCCAAATCATCCACCTTGTTTAGCAGTGTGGAGATATTTTGCGTGGCCTTTCCCAGCTCTCGTGACATTGGTGGTAATTTATCCTCTGTTGTACTCACTCTTTCCTCCAGCTCCCCCATTCTGACAGTCACCCCTTGCAGCTCACGTTTAATACAGGCCATATCTGAGGTGACAGTTCCCATCTGGCTGCTTAGAGTGGCCAATGTGGTATTGCAAGAGTTAATTGCTGCCAGAATGTCTCTCAGTATGGCCTCAGTGAAAACAGGTGTTGTTTGCTCCACATCTCCCCCTCCTCCCTCTGCCAGCACAGGCCTGTGTGTCTGCATACCTTGTTCTGCTGAACATGCAAGGCCCAGGGTACTCACAGTCTCACCATCGGGTATGTTTTCTCCCTGCTCCAGGGCCCGTTCAGCGCTGCCATCGGGTGCCTCGTTGCAGGTAGGCTCTGTGCCAGGGGCCACTCTGGCAAACCGCTCCAACCTGCTTGCTACTCCCACTGCTCCAGCTCGGGATGGTGTGGATGCCGGCGGCGCCATATTGGATTCTTCAGAGGCACGCTCCTGCGCATCTCTGTCCCTTTTATTGCTGCTGCGCGTCGGCATATCCTGGCTGTGCTCGCTTCCCCGGGTGTTATAAGTAGTGTTGCAGCCCTCCAGGGTCGGTAGTGCCTGTCAGCAAGGCTGGTGTGCAGGATAATTCAGGATCCAGGCAGGAGCTCACCCACGCTGCTTCCTCTCTACATGAGGTCCAGGCCACGCCCCCCTATGTTGGATTTTTGAGATTCTTTATAAAGGATTCCAGACAGTTTATTTTTTAATGTTTACTTTTCAAGCTTCACACGTGACATTTTTGCAGTTGCATTTTACAGTGCCTGAAATGTAAATGAGATTTCAAACTACCGAGTGTTTTTTCTTCCTTGTGTTTCTTGAACCACTGGGCAGTTTGTTTGTTTTTTTTTTAAATCTGCAGCAGGTCAATTATTTTAGTATTTTTGCATATTTTTTCACTTATACAACTGAATGGAAAAAAAATGCAATTGAAAATGCTGCAAAAACACATTCAAAACCTTGAATGCCCGTACCGTATGCAGCATTTTTCCTGTCAACACTATAGCTTTTGGTGCAGAAAAGTCCGCATGTAGGCCACGTGCACATGGTGAGTATTTGAGTTTCTTACCTCAGTGTTTGTAAGCCAAAACCAGGAGTGGAACAATAAGGGGAAAACTATAATAGAAACACAGGCTGATATGTTTCATTTATCAACCCTTAAGGCCCCGTCACACAGAGATAAATCTTTGACAGATCTGTGGTTGCAGTGAAATCATGGACATATTGTTCCATTTGTACACAGCCACAAACCTGGCACTGATTGTCCACAATTTCAATGCAACCACAGATCTGCCGCAGATTTATCTCTGTGTGTAACAGGACCTTTAATCCTAAACAGCGTGGAATTCAACATTGTCCACCCGTGGATTTCAGCAGGTCTTTTTAGATTTGCGGATGTGGTGGACAAGGACACATTGAAAATACACCAATTTGATTTTCTTAAATCCAACCGTGAGTTCTTCCATATTCAAATAAAACATTTGGCACTATTGCTTTATGGTTCATCAGGAGTTTCTCAGCCAACTGAATTTGAAAAGCTTTGTAGGAGAGGCCCATCAACAAAAGGGTTAATATCAGATATCTATAGGTTAATTAATTCCCCTCAAGTCAATCCTTTTAAAAAACACGTTCATATGTGGTTAGGTGGGAGTCTTTCCTGGGGAGGGATCTTTCCCCACAGACATGGCAATATATTAGGGATAAGGCGGCTAAAACCTCCATATGTACCTCATAAAAGTAAAATCAATACAAGATCATGTAGTTTTGGTATCATACCCCAGAGTTCCTAAAAAATTAAATCCTCAACTCCCAAGTGTATGCTGGCGTAGTGATTTGTTGGTTGGGTCACACTTTCACATATTTTGGACCTGCCCTAGGCTGTCTGAGTTTTGGGCCTCAGTGAAAGGCTGATACAAGAGGTTCTTTTTGTGGAGGTGGGGCTTGTTCCGGCAAACTACCTTCTTATGCCCTGTGCCCACGCTGCGTACTTTGACGAGGATTTTGATGCAGATTTTCAGAAATCTGCATGTCCATTGTAAAGCCCGCAAAGTCTATGAGAATTCAGGAGTTCTGTGACCACGTTGAGCATTTTTCCCTTGCGTATTTGGTGCAGATTTCTTTTTTTCTGCACCAAATACGCTAGGGAAAAATAAGCAACGTGGGCACAGTACATCTGAATTCTCATAGACTTTGCTGGCTTCACAATGGACATGCAGATTTTGCTGCAGATTTCTGAAAATATGCGTCAAAACTACACAGCGTGGGTACTGGGCCTTAATGTCACTTCTGGAGGGTTGGGGGAGAATTCAACTAAACTGTTATTACACCTTTTAAACAGCAGCCAGATGCATGATTGCTCTCCATTGGGAAGTCCAATCCCCTGCCTTATTGGGATTTACTAACCAGAATTTCTGACATTCGCAGAATGGAATATTTGACGGCACTGCTGAATGCTACAGTTGATAGTTTTGAAAGTACAGTGGCACCTCTGTTTACGAGTAACTTGGTGTGTGAGTATTTCGCTATACGAGCAAAGTTTGCTGTACATTTGTAACTCTGTTTACAAGCAATCTTTGCTGTACGAGCAAATACCGCACACACTTCCGGTTCCGTACTTTCACCGTGCTGTGACCCGCTCTTGCAATCTACACAAACACATATTATGCTCACCTTGCCCTCCGTTCCCTCGGCGGCCTCCTGGTTCTTGTAGTCCGCAGGTATGTGTATCCAGTAACCATTGCGACGATGCAGGAACTTATGCTGTCAGCAATTCTCAAAGACAGTGCGCTGACCAATCAGAGGCAAACGGCTCATGCGTATGACGTTGACGCTGACAGCGGAAGCTCCTGCATCGTCGCGATGGTTACCAGATACACATACCTGCGACCTACAAGAACCAGGAGGCTGCCGAGGAAATGGAAGGTAAGGTGAGCATAATATGTGTGTGTTTGTGCGTGTGTGGAATGGCACAATAGGGGACCAGGATGGGACATTGCACAAGTTGTGGAATGCATTGTCTGAGTTTCAAATTATTTCCTATGGGAAATTTTGCTTTGCTAGATGAGTAACTTGGTTTTCTAGCACACTCCCAGCACGGATTGTTCTTGTAAACAAAGGTTCCACTGTACCTGGGCTCCCTAGGATTATACAGTTAGGTCCAGAAATATTTGGACAGTGACACAATTTTCGCGAGTTGGGCTCTGCATGCCACCACATTGGATTTGAAATGAAACCTCTACAACAGAATTCAAGTGCAGATTGTAACGTTTAATTTGAAGGTTTGAACAAAAATATCTGATAGAAATTGTAGGAATTGTACACATTTCTTTACAAACACTCCACATTTTAGGAGGTCAAAAGTAATTTGACAAATAAACCAAATCCAAACAAAATATTTTTATTTTCAATATTTTGTTGCGAATCCTTTTGGAGGCAATCACTGCCTTAATCTGGAACCCATGGACATCACCAAACGCTGGGTTTCCTCCTTCTTAATGCTTTGCCAGGCCTTTACAGCCGCAGACTTCAGGTCTTGCTTGTTTGTGGGTCTTTCCGTCTTAAGTCTGGATTTGAGCAAGTGAAATGCATGCTCAATTGGGTTAAGATCTGGTGATTGACTTGGCCATTGCAGAATGTTCCACTTTTTTGCACTCATGAACTCCTGGGTAGCTTTGGCTGTATGCTTGGGGTCATTGTCCATCTGTACTATGAAGCGCCGTCCGATCAACTTTGCGGCATTTGGCTGAATCTGGGCTGAAAGTATATCCCGGTACACTTCAGAATTCATCCGGCTACTCTTGTCTGCTGTTATGTCATCAATAAACACAAGTGACCCAGTGCCATTGAAAGCCATGCATGCCCATGCCATCACGTTGCCTCCACCATGTTTTACAGAGGATGTGGTGTGCCTTGGATCATGTGCCGTTCCCTTTCTTCTCCAAACTTTTTTCTTCCCATCATTCTGGTACAGGTTGATCTTAGTCTCATCTGTCCATAGAATACTTTTCCAGAACTGAGCTGGCTTCATGAGGTGTTTTTCAGCAAATTTAACTCTGGCCTGTCTATTTTTGGAATTGATGAATGGTTTGCATCTAGATGTGAACCCTTTGTATTTACTTTCATGGAGTCTTCTCTTTACTGTTGACTTAGAGACAGATACACCTACTTCACTGAGAGTGTTCTGGACTTCAGTTGATGTTGTGAACGGGTTCTTCTTCACCAAAGAAAGTATGCGGCGATCATCCACCACTGTTGTCATCCGTGGACGCCCAGGCCTTTTTGAGTTCCCAAGCTCACCAGTCAATTCCTTTTTTCTCAGAATGTACCCGACTGTTGATTTTGCTACTCCAAGCATGTCTGCTATCTCTCTGATGGATTTTTTCTTTTTTTTCAGCCTCAGGATGTTCTGCTTCACCTCAATTGAGAGTACCTTAGACCGCATGTTGTCTGGTCACAGCAACAGCTTCCAAATGCAAAACCACACACCTGTAATCAACCCCAGACCTTTTAACTACTTCATTGATTACAGGTTAACGAGGGAGACGCCTTCAGATTTAATTACAGCCCTTAGAGTCCCTTGTCCAATTACTTTTGGTCCCTTGAAAAAGAGGAGGCTATGCATTACAGAGCTATGATTCCTAAACCCTTTCTCCGATTTGGATGTGAAAACTCTCATATTGCAGCTGGGAGTGTGCACTTTCAGCCCATATTATATATATAAAATTGTATTTCTGAACATGTTTTTGTAAACAGCTAAAATAACAAAACTTGTGTCACTGTCCAAATATTTCTGGCCCTGACTGTATTTGGGCCCAATTCAACAGCTAGATAAATTCAGCCTTTGTCCCCACCTCCTTTCTTTATCCCTACTGTGTCAGTGCTTTGTCTTTGTTTGTCAATTGCGTTTGATACCTTTAAGGTTAATTCTTTAAAAGAAAGATGTATTAAGGCCCTGTAGTCATTTAGCTTCACAAGTCTATAATTCCTGCAATGATATGCAGTTAGTTCAGGAGCTGCTACAGGGTCTAAAGTTTTATGGATAAGCTTCAATGTTTTCTTCTTGCATTTATATACCTTTTTACATAGCATATAATTCCATTGGGCTTATGTAAACTAATGTAATCTGTTGAACGTTATATAATTTAATAAAAACTACAATTATTGAAAAAAATAGAAACACAGGCCCCACTTATCAATTTTTTATCCACACCTGGTTTTGGCTTACAGGTAAAAAAGTAGAAAACTCACCAAATACTCAATGTGTACATGTGGGCTAAAAATGCTGAGTGCAAAAATTCCCTAAAGCTTTATTCACCTTAGGTTTGTTGCTTTACAATAGAAATCAAAATATGTTGTCTGCTGAACGTTCAAAAAAATGGGCTAGACAAATTGGTGGCACTCTCAACTTGGGATGGGTTATCATCACAGTCGTGGGTCAGATGATGAGCCCTAGGTCTGTCATGATGTAACTTCCTGTAATTCGAATACAGCATTTGTGCTGTACAGAGTGGTGCTGATGCAGTGCTCTGTACAGCACAAGCAATCAGAATAGGACAGCTTTAACCAGTAAAAACAATAAAAAGTTAAAAAAGTTTTAAAAAATTTGAAAAATAAAAAAATAAACCCCACAAAAGTTCAAATCACCGCCCTTTTGCCCCAATTGAAATTAAAACAAACAATTAAAAAAAATAAAAATACACATATTTGGTATCGCTGTGTTCAGAAATGCCCAATTAAAATATAAAATACATTAATCTGATAGGTAAAGGGCATAACAAGAAAAAAATTCAAAAAGCCAGAATTACATTTTTTTTTCTGTTGACAAAACATTGTAATAAAAGGTGATCAAAACATCTCATCTACATCAAAATGGTATAAAATAAAAATGGCAGCTCAGGAAGCAAAAAATAAACCATCACACAGCTACAGATCCCATAAAATGAGATTACAGGTCTCAGAAAATGACGCTAAAAGTGCGCAATTCTTTTTTTTTTGACAAATTTCAGAAATGTTTTTGGACTATGTAAATAAAAACAAAAAAACAAAACATACATGTTTGGAATCGACAAACTCATACTGACCAACCTGGCAGGATAGTTTTAGGATATAGTGAACATGGTAAATAAAAACACAAATAAACTTTGTTGAATTGCTTTTTTTTTGCAATTTCACTTGTAATTTTTTTCCCCATTTTCGAAGTACAAGCTCTCATATGATTATATTGACAAAAAAAAAATTAAAAAGTTATGGCTTTTGGGAAAAAACAAAACCCCAGAAGCAAAAAAAAAAAAAACAAAACAAAAAAACCCACTCCCCCAAAAAACCCACAAAACGGAAAAAATCACCGGGTTGTGAAGGGGTTAATATTTGGTTACAGTTGCACACCTTTTGGAATAAATAACTGCAATCAATCGCTTCCTGAAACCATCAACAAATTTTGGACCATTCTCGTTTTGCAAACTGCTCTAGGGCTCTTGTAGCGCCCCTTAGACCATCAGGGTGCTACAAGGTTCTGCATCCCCACCAGGATGCAGGGCCTACCCCCTTAGGGACCCAGAACCCCAGTGCCGGTACCACCAAAAACCCAGTTTTCCCCAACAATCCCCCATACAATGGTACTTAGCTAGGGTGGGACCAATGGATGGCCGCCTAGAGGTGGAGCCACTCCAGTCCACTAGTTGACCAGGTGGGAGGGGCAGACTGTGGAGAGTTGGGACACTGGAAAACAGTAGTCAGAAGGAAGTCTGCAGTGAAAGGGAGCAGACAGTTAGAAAGTGTCAAACATTGGAAACGTGAAGGTGTGACTGAGCAACGTCCTGACTCTGGTTGTCGGTGACCTGGTACCCAGGAGAAGTGGTTGCCGGTGGAGAACTCACGGAACTACGCACCGATGGGGTACAGGACCCTAGGACAGGAAAGAGCTTTAAGCCGACCTGTTAACACCTGCACACCAAAGGGGACCATCAAGGACCTTGCTGGCCCTAAAGAATCCGAAGACTCAGTAGCAAAGGGAGATCTGGGGACAGGACCAGAGACTCCAACCCCACAGAATTCACGCTACCGTCAGGTGGACAAAAGTGGACAAAACACAGACCGGGGACCCCCAGTGTTCCATACCACGGGGACCCACTTACCAGAGACAGGTGCAGGGGAGGAAGGTACCAGAGAACCAGACTGGCACTGGGACAAAGGGGACCTGGAGGCGAAACCAGCCGGCCTCGGGCAACCAGTTAACATCCCAAGTGAGTAAACCAGTTGCACTGAATACCTGTCTGAACTCCTTCTTCCAACGCCCACTGCACCATACACCCGCTGGGGCAAAATCCTACTTGCGGAGGGACTACCATACTAGCTGCTAATACCACCAGCCCCAGTAGAGACATTCTGCACCGGCGGCTCCCTACACTTAGCCGCAACACCGCAAGTGGCGTCACGAATAAACTTTATTCACCAATCCCCTGTAAATATCCCCATTACAAAAAGGGCCCAGGGCACGGAACCGGGTTACGACCACCATCGTGACATCCCCCAAGAGAGACACTGCCCGGAACAGAGTACCCCATATCCCTGGATGCTACACTCTCATATTTGCGGAGGCCTTCTCCCAACAGTAATTTTAAGATCTCTCCATAGTTGTTCAATGGCATTTAGATGCAAACTAATTGCTGGCCACTTCAGAACTTTCCAGTGCTTTGTTTCATTCCGTTTCTGGGTGCTTCTTGAAGTATGTTAGAGGTCATTGTCCTGCTGAAAGACCTATGACCTAGGACACAATGCCAGAAGCAGCAAAACATCTTTGAACCTCCACCATATTTGACTGTTGGTACTGTGTTCTTTTCTTTGTAAACCTCATTCTGTTTTTGGCAAACAGTAGAATGAGGTGCGTTACCAAAAGAGCTCTATTTTGGTCTCATCTGTCCTTAAGATGCTTTCCCAGAAGAATTTTGGCTTACTCACGCACATTTTGGCAAACTACAGTCTTTGTTTTTATTTATCTGTGTCAGTAGTTGGGCCCTCCAGGGTCTCCTTCCATAGCATTTCATTTAATTCAAATGATGATAGATAGATAGATAGATTCCACTGACACTGATACACCCTGAGCCTGCAGAATAGCTTGAATATCTTTGGAACTTGATTGGGGCTGCTTATCCACCATCCGGACTATCCTATGTTACAACCTTTCATCAATTTTTCTCTGCTGTCCACGTCCAGGCAGACTAGCTACAGTGCCATAGGTTGCAAACTTCATGATTATGTTGCTCACCATGGACAAAGAATATCAAGATCTCTGAACACCTGTAACCTTCAGAACGTTTGATATTTATCAACTTTCGTTTAAGTCCTAAGACAGTTCCCTTCTCCTCTTTTCTGTTTTCTTTGCTTAGTGTGGCCCATACAGACACACAATCCAAAGATTGAGTCAACTTCTCCCATTTTATCTATATTCAGGTGTGATTTTCATATTGTCCACGCCTGTTACTTTCCATGTTTTTGCGTGAGCATTACAGGCTTGATATAAAGCAGTTTACCCACAAATTTGGAATTATGTTCAATTTGCCTTTTTTTTCCTGGTTTGCTTTTTATTTTGTGCTATTCGAACATACACACAAAAGGAAATAAACGTGCATAACAAAACGTGTAACTGCAATAAAGTAGAAATGCTTAATTTTCATAAACAATTTTAAGGATGCCAACACTTTCAATCATGATTGCATATGTATATATAGCGGGTTAAATAAGTATTAAACACGTAACTAATATTCTAAGTAGATATAGTTCTAAAGGTGCATTAACATTAATTTCTCACCATATGTCAGTAACAACCCATCCAATTCACACAAAGAAATCAAACCATACATGTCCATTTTTTTAGCCCTTAGATAAAAGTAAACTTATACAATGTTTGGTGTCTACAAACTCGCACCGCCTTGAGGCATCACACCTACACATCAATTTTACCATATAGTGAACACAGTGACTACAATATCTCAAAAACAATCGTGTAATCGCACTTTTTTTTTGCAATTTTTCCACATTTGGATTTTTTTTTTGCCGTTTTCCGGTATGCTATATGGTAAAACTATTAGTTTTGTTTAACAGTACAACTCATCCCGCAAAAACAAGCCCTCACATGGAAAGATTGACTGAAAAAAACAAAAAGTTACAGCTCTTGGAAGAAGAATGACCAACAAAAAACGGAAAGCATCTCTGAGCGCATCTGATAAGTGCATCATAAGTGCTCAGAAATATACCAGAAACAGAAATGTAATTTTATGGCATAACTTCTACATGGTCATCATTCACCTCTGATTCTGATAATCCATTTGTCTCATTCACAGGTATGAACGACTGTCCATTGAATTTCCTGCACAGATTTTCATCTCATGTCCTTTCCTGCATTCACACTAAGGCTATGTGCGCACTTTGCGTCGTCGTAGTTGCAGTTCTAAACGCATCCTCTGGCAGAAATTGCTTTTGACAAAGTTGCTTTTGACCACAAAATCGCGGTAAATACGCTTAAATTAGCTCTTTTTACCTGCGTTTCCATTGCTTAAAGTCAGATGCGTTTTGATTACAAAGACACTACTAAATAAAGTTTTGACATACAAACACTATGAAAAAAGGGGAAAAAAAATTGAAAAAAAATATAATTTAAATCATAACAAAAATCGTTATATTTAATATAATTATAGCGGTTTTATACTATTTATTGCTATAATTCCAATAAATTAATATTTTTCAATAATTTAATTGTCGGACTATGTGTGTGTTTATTCCATTATTTTGATGTCAGAAACGCATGCGTTTATGTAGTCCAAAACGCATGTTTTCTGCAGCCAAAAAGCAGGTAAAACGCTGAAATTTTGATGTTGCTTGCTTTTTACAACTTCTCATTGACTTCAATGTTAGCAAAACGCTACCCAAATGGCAAAAACAATTCACATGCTGCTTCTTTGAACGCAGAGTTTTTGCCCAAAATTATGCAAATTAAATGCAGCGCTTTGAACTGCATGGTGCGCACAAGAAATCCCCATTTCCCATACACTTTGCAGGAAAATCAAAACTCATGCATTTTGGCAAGAAAACGCTGCAGTTCAAAACGCTGTGGAAAAGCAGGTGAAAAGCAGGTGGAAACGCAAAGTGCGGACACAGCCTAATGCGGTCTCTCATTTTGGTATGCATATGCTAGTCTGTTCCTTCCCTGCTGTGTAATTAGCTAAGTTTTGTCTTTACTTCTGTGAGTTGATTCTACCTATGTTTGTAAAGGCACCTTTACACACTGCGATATCGCTGTAACGTCACCGGTTTTGTGACGGAATAGCGACCTCAAATACAAAAAAAAAGACAGTTTGCACTCTGATAATGCTAAAGTATGGAAACCATGAATGTGTGAACATGTGCAGGTGCATTACTGCTAAAGAAAATCTAAGAAAAATTAGATATTTAGCATACAGTCATATGAAAAAGTTTGGGCACCCCTATTAATGCTAACCTGTTTTCTTTATAACAATTTGGGTTTTTGCAACAGCTATTTTAGTTTCATATATCTAATAACTGATGGACTGAGTAATATTTCTGGATTGAAATGAGGTTTATTGTACTAACAGAAAATGTGCAATCCGCATTTAAACGAAATTTGACCGGTGCAAAAGTATGGGCACCTAAACATAAAAGTAACATTAATATTTTGTAGATCCTTCTTTTGCAAAAATAACAGCCTCTAGTCACTTCCTGTAGCTTTTAATGAGTTCCTGGATCCTGGATGAAGGCATATTTGACCATTCCTGTTTACAAAACAATTCCAGTTCAGTTAAGTTTGATGGTCGCCGAGCATGGACAGCACGCTTCAAATCATCCCACAGATGTTCTATGATATTCAGGTCTGGGGACAAAAACTCTCTTCGCACCCGGGACGCCCCCACTTATCGCCCATACAGAAATCTAAGTGCCATCAATACCCAGCTGCTAATGAACAATTTGCAATCATCCTTGGCTCCCATCTCCTCCTTCTCCTGCGCACACTCTGCAGTGTCACATTATAATAAGACATTGCAGAGTGCCCTGGATGAAGCTGCACCAGCTACATGCAGAAAAAAAACCAAACACACAGGCAGAGGCAGCCCTGGCACACGCTTCAAACACGTTTCCTACAGCGCTGTTCTAGGTGTGCTGAGAAAATCCTTTTCAGCTGCAGACTTCATCCACTATAAGTTCATGCTCAAAACCTATAACTCTGCTCTCCATCTGGCTAAACAAGTATACTTTACCAATCTCATCACTTCACTAGCCAACAATCCTAAACGACTATTTGAAACCTTCCACTCCCTCCTGAGCCCTAAAGTGTAGACCCCGGTCACCAACCTAAGCTCTGATGATCTTGCCACATTCTTCTTACAAAAGATCAGCAACATCCGCCAGGAAATTTTTGAAAAATCCCCTCAGAGCCTGGATCCCCTTCTCTCCTGCACCTCAAGCTCACTTTCAATATTTGAGCCTGTCACAGAAGAAGTGACCCGGCTCCTTGCTTCTTCTCACCCGACAACCTGCACCAGTGACCCTCTTCCCTCACATCTCCTTCAGGCTCTCTCCCCAGCCGTCACTACCTATCTGACCAAAATATTTAACCTCTCTCTTTCATCAGGTATCTTTCCTTCATCATTTAAACATGCAATCATAACCCCTCTACTTAAAAAACCTTCCCTCAATCAGAACTGTGCCGCTAACTACAGGCCAGTCTCTAATCTCCCCTTTATCTCTAAGCTCCTGGAACGCTTGGTCCACTCTTGGCTAATCCGCTATTTTGTTTTGTTTTTGTCTATACCAGCCCACACCTATTTGTAAAGTGCTGCGGAATATGTTGGCGCTATATAAATAAACTTTATTATTATTTTGAAGCGCAAAAATCGACCACTTGTGAACGGGTTAAAAGAGGTTTTCATGTTTCGGAAATCCTCATGCCCCACCGCTGTTCCCAGTGTTTGTTATAGTCTGCGTTGCTCATGTCATGTTGACAGCGCTGCCGCGAATCAGTGAGCTTAATGGTTCGAGCCATGTACTCAGGCAAAGCTCCTGAGCTCAGTTATTGGCTGCATCGCTGTCAACATGACATCAGCGCCGCAGACAATAACAGACACCAGGAACAGCAGGAGAGACTCAGGTCTGGACCCAGGGAGGGTAAGTAAAGCAGTTTGGGTTGTTTTTGTTTGTTTTTTTAAACAAACTGAAAAAAGAACAAACTTACCTGTTAACATGACTTTACTTCCAGAAGTTGTTTTTTTTTTCACAAAAGCATGCAAGAATGTAGAATTTCTAGCTAGATGTTTATGGTCACGATTGTCGTCAAAGAATTTTTCCAAATATGAATACACAAAGCACTGTATAAAATATAGATCAAAAAGGTGTGCCAAATTTCTACACACCACCCATGCAAGTGAATTTTCTATAAGCTTGTACTCATAAAAGTGCTGAAATAGTCTGCAAACAACATCTGGTCTTCAGCTGAAACTTTGATATTATACACACTGATGAGCAAAAGGATACAATGTTTAGAACTTCACTTTCAGGTTCCATATTCCACACCTGTTCTGACCCAAAATATGGCAAGAATTACTCATCTAAGTAAAAAGAAGAGACAGTCCATTACTTTATTACATGAAGGTCAATTAATTTGGAAATTTGCTAGACCCTTGAAGGTATCCTCAAGTGCTGTAATCATTCTATATAATGAAACTCACTCTTATGAGGACTTATCAGGAAAGAAAAACTAAAAATTACCTAATTTCATCAAAGTTACCAGCCTCAAAAATGGCAAAACTGACAGCCCTCAGGTAATAGCCCTCATAAATGATACAAAACATCAAAATAGCAGACACATCCCAACCTCAATTGTCCAGACGATGCTGTGAGACGTGTTTATGATTGAATTGCTGCAAAGAATCCACTACTGAGGACTGGAAACAGAAACAAAGAAGCAGTACAATGACTGGACACCAAATCGGTGGATATCTCTGATCTGGTGACTCGAAATTTGAGATTTTTGGTATCAAGCACCATGTTTTTTCCAAACCATGGGAAAAGAAAAATGTGTAGCTCATTTTTACATATATTATGTCCACCATGAAGCATGTAAGGGGAGGGGTCATGGTGTGGGTCGGCTTTCCTGGTGACACAATGGGTGAATTATTCCAAATTTAAAGCACTTCTACTTCAGAATTCTACAACAATATGTGTTATGATCCGGAACCATGCAAGACCACTATAAATCATTGGTAAAAGGTGACAAGAGCATTGGGAACTAATCTGGCCGCCATCCCCTTACTAACCATCACAACTAGAAGTAGCCGAGGGGTGAACTAACATCCTGTGCACCGCGAACCCAGACGGAGAACTAGCTATCCTAAAGGAAGGAAAGATGGATAACTCTCTGCCTCAGAAAATAGATAAAGAATAGAAAGCCCCCCACATTCAAAGACTGCGGTGATATAGGAAAACACAATACACAGATAGATGAGAGGATTAGCAAAAGGTGAGGCCTCCACTGACTAAAATAGGAAAGGACAGGAAAGGGGCTGATGGTGGCCAGAGAAAAACCCTACAAAATTCCAAATTCCTGATAGTACAAAAAGGCCCTCAGATCGCACGATCTGCACTCGGCGTTCTTGTCATACCAATGAACAGAAAACAGGAATCATTACAAATTCAAAAAGCCACAAACACATGGACTTATAGGAGCAATACTCCAAACATAACTGCAGGGAGTTTCCCAGCTAAGCAACTGAGAGGGAAGATCCCTGCATGCAAATAAACTGAAAACAACCACAGCAAATGACAAACTCAGATAAGAGTAAAAGAACCAAAGAACAAATAAAGAGCAAAGCACTTATCTGGGGTAGATGTGGTATGGAGCAGGATGAAGCAGGCTGGTGAACAAAGAACAACTGACATCCGGCATAGCCTGCTATCAGACCGGGATTTAAATAAGCAGAGAGTTAGCAATGGAAACGCTCATTGCTCAACACACCTGGTCTCTGTCCAAACCATTCCTGGCCACAAGAGGGAGCCTCCCAGCAGCCAAAGCATAACTGACATTCACAACAGTACCCCCCCTTGAGGAGGGGTCACCGAACCCTCACCACCGGGTCGCTCGGGATGAGCATGATGGAAGGCGCAAACCAACCTGTCCGCATGAATGTCAGAAGCCACAACCAAAGAGTTATCCTCCTGCCCATAACCCTTCCATTTCACAAGGTACTGAAGCTGTCGCCTACTGCGACGGGAATCCAGAATTTTTTCAACCTCATACTCCAGATCCCCTTGTACCAAAATAGGGTCAGGAGGCGCTGCTGTAGGAACCGTTGGCTCCACATGTTTCTTCAACAAGGACTTATGGAAGACATTGTGAATTTTAAATGACACAGGTAGAGTCAAACGGAAAGATACAGGGTTGATAATCTCCGAAATCTTATAAGGTCCAATAAATCTGGGCTTAAATTTAGGAGATGGAACTCTCATAGGAATATTTTTAGAGGACAACCACACCATGTGCCCCACTTTAAACCGGGGACCAACAGTCAGACGCCGGTTGGCAAACTTTTGGGCAGTTTCTTGGGACTGAAATAATTTATGCACTACCTGCCCCCAAATCTGCTGCATTCTGTTTACCACCGAATCCACCCCTGGACAGTCAGACGGCTCAAGCTGCCCCGAGAGGAATCTGGGGTGATACCCAAAATTGCAGAAAAAGGGGGACACCAATGTGGTAGAGCTAGCTCTATTGTTAAGGGAAAATTCAGCCAAAGGCAAAAACGAAACCCAGTCATCCTGATCCGCAGAAGCAAAACACCGTAAATAGGTCTCCAGGGTCTGGATAGCCCTTTCAGTCTGACCGTTGGTCTGAGGATGAAACGCCGAGGAGAAAGACAGCTGAACACCCAATTTGGAGCAGAAAATCCTCCAAAAGCTGGATACAAGCTGCACCCCTCTGTCAGAAACAATGTTTTCGGGAATACCATGCAAACGAACAACATGTTGGAAAAACAAAGGCATCAACTCTGATGAAGACGGCAACTTAGATAGGGGAACCAAGTGGACCATCTTGGAGAATCTATCACAGATTACCCAAATCACAGTCATTTTCTGAGAGACGGGAAGCTCTGAAATAACATCCATAGAGATGTGCGTCCAAAGTTTCTTAGGTACCGGCAAAGGCAATAATAGCCCAGTAGAACGTGAACAACAGGGCTTGGACCTAGAACAAACTCCACAAAACGACGGACATCCCGGGACAGGGAAAGCCACCAAAAAGAGCGTCTCACAAGACACCGAGTACCAAAAATGCCAGGATGACCCGCCAAAACAGAGCAATGAACCTCAGAGACAACTCGGTCTCTCCATTGGTCCAGGACAAACAGTTTCCCTGTAGGACATCTCTCAGGTTTATCCTCCTGAAATTCCGCCAGTGCCAACCGCAGATCAGGCAAAATGGCCGAGAAAACTACACCATCATTCAGGATAGTAGACGGCTCGACAACCTCCAAGGAGTCAGCACAGAAACTACTGGAAAGGGCATCGGCCTTAACATTCTTGATGCCCGGCAAAAAAAAGAGACCACAAAATTAAACCGGGTAAAAAACAAAGCCCACCTGGCCTGCCGAGGATTCAACCTCTTGGCCGATCCCAGATAGGTAAGATTCTTGTGGTCCATAAGCACCACAACTTGATGTCTAGCCCCCTCCAACCAATGCCTCCACTCTTCAAATGCCCACTTCATAGCCAATAATTCCTGGTTCCCCACATCACAATTCCATTCAGAAGGAGCAAACTTCCGAGAGAAAAAAGGCACAGGGCTTAAGTTTACCCAAAGTAGCGTCTCGCTGAGACAGAACAGCTCCAGCTCCGATCTCTGAGGCATCGATCTCAACTTGGGCGAGACACATCAGGTTGCTGCAGGACTGGGGCAGAAGTGAATCGCCTTTTAAGCTCCTGGAAGACCACAATCGCCTCTGGGGTCCAATGCTCAGCATCAGCTCCCTTCTTGGTCAAATCTGTCAGAGGTTTGACAATGGCAGAAAAATTGGCTATAAATTTACGGTAAAAATTAGCAAACCCCAAAAACTGCTGCACGGATTTTAGAGAAGTCGGTTGCACCCAGTCGTAAATAGCCTGAACCTTAACCGGGTCCATTTCGATAGCGGAGGGAGACAAGATGAAGCATAAAAAGGAAATCCTTTGCACCCCAAAGAGGCACTTTGACCCCTTAACATACAGTGCATGATCCTTAAGTATCTGATAAACAGCCCATACTTGCCCAACATGAGAGTCCCAATCATCAGAAAAAATCAAGATGTCATCCAAATACACAATCAAGAATTTACCAATAAGGTCCCGAAAAATATCATTCACGAAGGCCTGGAAGACGAAGGGTGCATTAGTGAGCCCAAAAGGCATCACTAGGTACTCAAAATTCCCCTCAGGAGTATTAAAAGCAGTCTTCCATTCATCACCCTCCTTAATACGGATGAGATTATACGCACCCTTGAGATCCAGTTTCGTAAACCATTTGGCGCTCTTCACTCTAGAGAAAAGATCAGACATCAGAGGCAAAGGGTACTGATATTTGACCGTAATTTTATTAAGAAGACTATAATCAATAAAAGGCCTCAACGACCCATCTTTCTTAGCAACAAAGAAAAAGCCAGCACCCAAAGGAGAAGAGGAGGGCCGAATATGCCCCTTCTCCAATGATTCCCTGATGTATGACCGCATGGCATCATGTTCGGGCACAGACAAGTTGAAAATCCGCCCCTTGGGAAATTTACAACCCGGCACCAGCTCAATGGCACAGTCACAGTCCCGGTGTGGGGGCAGAGAATCAGATTCCTGGTCATTAAATACATCACGGAAATCAGATAAGAAGGGCGGAACATCAACTGCCTGAGCAGACGTGGATGACACGGAAAGATCCTGATGCACACCTTGACAACCCCAACTAGCTACCGACAAGGATCTCCAGTCAAGAACTGGATTATGGGTCTGCAACCACGGAAATCCCAGTACCAAGGTATCCTGTAGATTATGCAATACTAAAAATGTACAATTTTCCTGATGCGCTGGTGCAACTCTCATAGGCACCTGGGTCCAAAATTGGGGTTTATTTCCTGCCAAAGGGGTAGCATCAATGCCCCTTAAAGGAATAGGAGTTTGCAAAAGGAACCATGGGGAAACCACAATCCCTAGCAAACCCAAAATCCATCAAATTGGGCGCTGCCCCTGAGTCTACAAAGGCAAATGCAGAAAAGGAAGACAATGAGCAAATCAATGTGACAGACAAAAGAAACTTTGGTTGCAAAGAACCCACAGTAACAGAAGTAGCCAATCTCCTTTCACGTTTAGGGCAGAGAGAGATATTATGAGAAGCGTCTCCACAATAGAAGCACAGTCTATTCTTCCGTCTGAACCCCTGCCGACTAGCATTAGAAAGGACCATATCACACTCCATAGGCTCCAAAGGCTGTTCCACAGGCACAAAACCAGCAAGTATCTTCCTGCGCTCACGTAACCGCCTATCAATCTGAATGGCCAAGGTCATAGAGGCATCAAGACCAGAAGGGACGGGAAATCCTACTATTACATCCTTCACAGCATCAGCAATACCCTTCCGAAAAAGAGCCGCAAGCGCATCATCATTCCATTTGGTAAGGACCGCCCACTTTTGAAATTTCTGACAAAATGTTTCTGCAGAATCCAAACCCTGAGTTAAGGATAACAAGACCTTTTCTGCTTGGTCCACAATATTGGGTTCGTCATATAATAAACCCAAGGCCTGAAAAAAGGAGTCCACATCACTGAGAATCGGATCATCAGACGCTAAAGAGAGGGTCACCACGCAGAAGGGAAATGACAATCTTAACCTGCTGTACGGGATTCCGTGAGGACTTAGGGCGCATGTCAAAAAATAATTTATAATTATTTTTGAAGCTCAAGTATCTTGACCTATCTTCCAAAAAAATTCAGGAACGGGAATCTTAAGCCTGCTTTACACCAGGCAATCTATCGTGCGATAGATCGTCGGGGTCACGGTTTTTGTGACGCACATCCGGCATCGCTGGCGATGCCGGCCTGTGTGACACCTCCTAGCGACGCAGTATCGCTCACAAATCGTGAGTCGGGTACTGCTCGTTAGGTTCCATAATATCGGTTACTTTAGTTGACCATCGTTTCCGTGGTAGCACACGTCGCTCCGTGTGACACCACGGGAACGATGATCAGCTCACCTGCCTCCCGCGGCCGCCGCCGTCTCTATGTGGAAGGAAGGAGGTGGGCGGGATTGTTTACGTCCCGCTCATCTCCGCCCCTCCGCTTCTATTGGCCGGCGCCCGTGTGACGTCGCTGTGACGCCGAACGTCCCTCCCACTCCAGGAAGTGGACGTTCGCCGCCCACAGCGAGGTCGCACGAGAGGTAAGTATGTATGACGGGGTTTACTAACTTTGTGCAACACGGGCAGCGATTTGCCCGTGACGCAAAAAGGACGGGGGCGGGTACGATCGATTGTGAAATCGCACAATCGGTCGTACCGTGTAAAGCAGGCTTTAGGCTCTGCAAGGGGAGTCTGTGCAAGATAAGACTCTATACGACGAACCTTAGCATCAAGATGAGCAATACGCTCACCCAATTCATCCATGCTAGAAAAAAGAAATCTTCCACGGAACCCAAAGAAGAAGAGGAAAAATACAAAAAAAAAATATCAGCAGACCTCTCTTTTTTTTTTCCTTCTTAAGAGTACCCTTTAAATTTGTTGGCCGGATGTACTGTTATGATCCGGAACCATGGAAGACCACTATAAATCATTGGTAAAAGGTGACAAGAGCATTGGCAACTAATCTGGCCGCCATCCCCTTACTAACCATCACAACTAGAAGTAGCTGAGGGGTGAACTAACATCCTGTGCACCGCGAACCCAGCCGGAGAACTAGCTATCCTAAAGGAGGGAAAGATGAATAACTCTCTGCCTCAGAAAATAGATAAAGAATAGCAAGCCCCCCACATTCAAAGACTGCGGTGATATAGGAAAAACACATTCCACAGATAGCTGAGAGGATTAGCAAAAGGTGAGGCCCCCACTGACTAAAATAGGAAAGGACAGGAAAGGGGTTGATGGTGGCCAGAGAAAAACCCTACAAAATTCCAAATTCCTGATAGTACAAAAAGGCCCTCAGATCGCACGATCAGCACTCCGTCCTATACCAGGCGCTCTTGTCATACCAATGAACAGAAAACAGGAATCATTACAAATTCAAAAAGCCACAAACACATGGACTTATAGGAGCAATACTCCAAACATAACTGCAGGGAGTTTCCCAGCTAAGCAACTGAGAGGGAAGATCCCTGCATGCAACTAAACTGAAAACAACCACAGCAACTGACAAACTCAGATAAGAGTAAAAGAACCAAACAACAAATAAAGAGCAAAGCACTTATCTGGGGTAGATGTGGTCTGGAGCAGGATGAAGCAGGCTGGTGAACAAAAAACAACTGACATCCGGGCATAGCCTGCTATCAGACCAGGATTTAAATAATAATAAATAAGCTTTTTGACATAAACACCACCATCATAATTATTACCAATTTCCATTCAATATAAATTGTATAGATGGTGCCTTGCGCATATAAGGACCTTGGATAAATCGCATGACAAGCAACAGCAACCAAAGAAAAAAGCGATCAAACATCCAATGCATTTAAAATATAAGTTTATTAGTGCAAGTGTATGACATAGGAATAGGCACATAAAGAGGGCATACAATGGTGGTGTCAATCCATCATAATAGTACTAATGGTGCTAATGACACTGCTGGTGGCAGGGAGTGCCTGGAGAACACAGCAAAAATGGCAATGACCACAATATTAATTCCCCTAATGGGGTATAACTCACATATCCATGTTGATGGGCTCAACAGAGACACCCCACCAACCAGCGGCAACCAGGTCTATTTACCTATCACATGTATATACATAACCCACCATGGACATGGTATTGCACTCACCAGAGCCCCCCACCCGACGGACGTCAGTTTCGGCGGATGCCTGCGTCAGGGGTGGTGACCAGCAGTGTCATTAGCACCATTAGTACTATTATGATGGATTGACACCACCATTGTATGCCCTCTTTATGTGCCTATTCCTATGTCATACACTTGCACTAATAAACTTATATTTTAAATGCATTGGATGTTTGATCGCTTTTTTCTTTGGTTGCTCAGGATTTAAATAAGCAGAGAGTTAGCAATGGAAACGCCCATTGCTCAACACACCTGGTCTCTGTCCAAACCATTCCTGGCCACAAGAGGAAGCCTCCCAGCAGCCAAAGCATAACTGACATTCACAACAGATATGCCATTCCATGTGATTTGCAGATGGGACAATTATTTGTGCTGTGACATGACAATAACCCAAAATGGACCTACAGGACAGGTAAGGGACTTGTAACCAAGCAGAGCTGTGTCAGATAAAGTGACCTGAACAGGCACTGGACGTTAACCCAAATTAGGTGGTTTGGGAGGAATTGGATTGAGGGCAAAGCTGTGGAAAAAATACTCAGCACCTCTTGTCTGGGAACTCCTTTAAGATGGTTGGATATACATTCCAGGTGACTTCTTGATGAAGCTGCTTGAGAGAATGCCAATGGTGTGTGGAGCTGTCGCCAGAGTAAAAGGGTCGAAGGCTTATCACATTGTGGCTTGTTTCACTTGTGTTTCTTTATTCCTTTCCATGTTTCTCTTCATGGTTTTGCCTTTATGCTATGTGCGCACTTTGCGTTTTTACCTGCGTTTCCGCAGCGTTTTGAACTGCAGCGTTTTAATGCCAAAAGACATGCGATTTGATCTTCAAGCAAAGTCTATGGGAAATTGTGATTTCTTGTGCGCACAATGCAGTTAAAAATGCAGCGTTTTAGTTGCAGAAAATTTGGCAAAAACTCAGCGTTTAAAGAAGCAGCATGTCAATTGTTTTTGCCATTTTGGCAGCGTTTTGCTAATACTGCAGTCAATGAGAAGTTGCAAAACGCATCCTAATTCAAAATTCTAGCGTTTAACATGCTTTTTGATGCAGAAAACATGCTTTTTGGACCAATTAAATGCATGCGTTTTTGACAAAATATTAATGGTATGATATGTCCCTTTACACACACACACACAGTCCGACAATTAAATGCTTGAAAATCAATAAATAAATGTAATTTTATGCATAAATATTAGCACAAAGTTATCATTTTATTAACATAAGCCATTTTTTGTATGATTTTATTATTGATATTTTTGTTATTTTTTTCTTTTTTTTATAGTGTTTGTATGTTTAATCTTTATTTAGCATTGTATTTGTAGTCAAAACGCATCTGATTTTAAGCAGTGAAAAAGCATGTAAAAAGCGGCAAAAACGCAAGAATATTTATAGCGTTTTTGTGGTCAAAACCAACTTTGGCAAAAAACATTTCTGGCATAGGATGCGTTTAGAACTGCAACAACCTCGACGCAAAGTGCGCACATAGCCTAAGGCGGGCTTTGCACGTTGCAACATCGCAAGCCGATGCTGCGATGTCGCACGCGATAGTCCCCGCCCCCGTCGCAGGTACGATATCTTGTGATAGCTGGCGTAGCGAAAATTATCGCTACGCTAGCTTCACATGCACTTACCTGCCCTGCGACCGTCGCGCTGGCCGGCGACCCGCCTCCTTGCTAAGGGGGCGGGTCATGCGGCGTCATAGCGACGTCACACGGCAGGCAGCCAATAGCAGCGGAGGGGCGGAGATGAGCAAGATTTAAACATCCCGCCCACCTCCTTCCTTCCGTAGAGCCGCCGGCGGCAGGTAAGGTGAAGTTCCTCACTCCTGCGGCGTAACACACAGCGATGTGTGCTGCCGCAGGAACGAGGAACAGCATTGTACCTGTTGCGGCAGCATAATTATGGAAAAGTCGGAGCCTGCAACGATGATTTGATAACGACGCTTTTGCGCTCGTTAATCGTATCATCTAGCATTTACACACAACGATGTCGAAAGTGACGCCGGATGTGCGTCACTTTCGATTTGACCCCACCGACATCGCACGTGCGATGTTGCAATGTGCAAAGCCGCCCTTAGTCTGAATCTACAATGAGCACATTCCAATAAAATAAAGAAAAACCACTGCATCAACAGGGGTGTCCCAACTTTTGTTTTTTGTTTATGTACAGTACAGACCAAACGTTTGGACATACCATCTCATTCAAAGAGTTTTCTTTATTTTCAGGATTCTGAAAATTGTAGATTCTCATTGAAGACATCAAAACTATGAAGTAAAACATGTGGAATGAAATACTTAAAATATAAAGTGTGAAACAACTGAAAATATGTCTTATATTCTAGGTTCTTCAAAGTAGCCACCTTTTGCTTTGCACACTCTTGGCATTCTCTTGATGAGCTTCAAGAGGTAGTCACCGGAAATGGTCTTCCAACAGTCTTGAAGGAGTTCCCAGAGATGATTAGCACTTGTTGGCCCTTTTGCCTTCACTCTGTGGTCCAGCTCACCCCAAACCATCTCGATTGGGTTCAGGTCTGGTGACTGTGGAGGCCAGGTCATCTGGCGTAGCACCCCATCACTCTCCTTCTTAGTTAAATAGCCCTTACACAGCCTGGAGGTGTGTTTGGGGTCATTGTCCTGTTGAAAAATAAATGATGGTCCAACTAAACGCAAACCAGATGGAATAGCATGCCGCTGCAAGATGCTGTGGTAGCCATGCTGGTTCAGTATGCCTTCAATTTTGAATAAATCTCCAACAGTGTCACCAGCAAAGCACCCGCACACCATCACACCTCCTCCTCCATGCTTCACGGTGGGAACCAGCCATGTAGAGTACATTTGTTCACCTTTTCTACAAAGACACGGTGGTTGGATACAAAGATCTCAAATTTGGACTCATCAGACCAAAGCATAGATTTCCACTGGTCTAATGTCCATTCCTTGTGTTCTTTAGTCCAAACGAGTCTCTTCTGCTTGTTGCCTATCCTTATCAGTGGTTTCCTAGCAGCTATTTTACCATGAAGGCCTGCTGCACAAAGTCTCCTCTTAAGGCTATGTGTCCACGGTAGAATGTACCTGCGGATTTTTCTGCATGAAAATCCGCGACTTTCGCGGCAAATCCGCACCCGCGGATTTGCCACGGATTTTGATGCGGATTTCTTTTTTTTTTTTTTCCCCATTCTATACCCAAAATCCGCACCAAAATCCGCAACAAATAATTGACATGCTGCAGATTTTTCCGCATCAAAATCCGCGGAAAAATCCGCAGCATGGACACAGCATTTCCAAAATGCCATTGAAATGGCTTGGAAGTGCCGCTGCTGCAGATTTTCGGGAAATCCGCGGCAAAATCCACGCAAAATCCGCAGCGTGGGCACATAGCCTTAGGGCTGCTTCTCACTTGCGAGTTTCTCGCAGTAGAGCAATGCGAGAAAAACTCGCATTGGAATCGGACACATGTTAGTCAATGATTCAGCTCGCATTTGCGATTTTTTTTCTCAGTCCAAATCGGACCGAGAAAAAAATCGCAGCATGCTGCTTTTTTGCGAGTTTCTCGCACCATTTGTCCCAATGATTTCCTATGGAAGGGGATTAAAAGTAGGATCACACACGCGCACCATCGTTCACATTTGCGAGTGTGGCAGGAATTACGCTCATTAAATATTCAACAGATGACATCACATTCCCAAAGGTAAAATAAATGACACATGTGTAATCAATTTAATGTAGTTAAGATGTTGCAGGAAACTAGCATCGCAATCGCGACACACACGCGTCGCACACGCGAGCAAAACCATTCATTTATTAAAAAAAAAAAGGATCGCAGTTGCGTTGCACTCGGACCTAACGTGAACTAAAATCAGCCGAGTTTTTTTCAGCCCAGTCGGACCGATTTTACTCGCATAGATGTGTTATCAGCCTCACAGTTGTTCTAGAGATGAGAAGGTGTGTCCAAACTTTTGGTCTATACTGTGTAAATAAAATATAAAAGTTTTAATCATCCCCTTATAAAACAACAACCACACCATAAGGCGTTTTTCCCATGTCAGTGATTCTGGCACGTATGTGACAGTTTTTATACGTACCAGAATCACAGACGTATGCAGACCCATTAAAATCAATGGATCTGCGCACACATCAATGATTTTTCATTGACCGTGTTTCCATGTGGCTGAGGGCCCACTCACACTTGCGCTATTTTGACGCAAACGGAATCTGTCACTAATGTAGTACAGTTCATTTATTTACAGTGGAAGTGCGACATCGTGTGGACACAAACGGGTACTGCATGACACACACACGCGCCATAGTAACGCACTTCCACTGTAAATAAATGAACTGTACTACATTAGTGACGGATTCCGTTTGCGTCAAAATAGCGCAAGTGTGAAACTAGCCTTAGACGCGTGTCCTCCGCATGGAGACATGTCAGTTTTTTCTGGCATCACTGATGTCCCACGGACCACACCATGGTGTGATCTGTGTAACACGTACCAGAAAAACATGGATATTGGAAATAAAAAGCTTTTTATACTCACCTTTTCCAGCGACTGTGTCTTCAGCTGCGCTCTGTTGCTTCCAGCCTGGATAATTATTCTTATGCATATGCATTTATGCACAGCACAGCTGACCCGGAAGTAGCTGCAGTGGGGGTCAGCGGCAGCCGGAAACACAGCAGAGCCAAAGAGTTCAGCACCACGGACAGCAGGAGCGGGGACAGGCGAGTTTATCTCCATGCGCTATCACGGATTGCACATGGATAACCCACGTGTGCCATGAATCACGGCACACGGAGGGACATATGCATTTTTTACACGTCAGTGAAAAACGTTTGTGGTTTTCACTGACGTGTGAAACAGGCCTAAAACACATTTGCTACTGTCACGTGGGTAATCGTCCAAACTAATTAAGTCAATATGCCGGAATTGGTAATTTTCGGTCACCATAATCCCCCACCTCCCCCAAAGGGAAAAAATAGCAATAAAAAGTGAACAAAACATCATGGGTACCACAAGATGGGATCAATGACAAGATCAGCTCGGTGCGGAAAAAATAAGAAATTACACAGTTAACTGACAGAAGAAAAGAATAAAAAAAAAGTACAGACCTGATAAAGTAGTGACATAAGCCACATTTATTTTACTACTAAAATATAAAAGAAAACATGACTCTGGTACTGTCGTAATGGGCCTGACTGAAAGAATCACATTGCCAGGTCATTTTTACTACCCACGAACACCTTACACCCCTCCGCTGCCCCCCAAAATGGTGGTGTGTTTTTTATAATTCATTATTTGATCTTATTTGTATTTTCCAGTACATTGCATGGTGAAATAAATGGGTAATTGCTACAAAACTATAACTCATTCTGCAAAAATACAAGTCCTCGTACAGCTGTAAAAATAAAAACATTGTAGTTCTCAGAATGAAAGAAAAAAAAGAAAAAGAATAAATAAATAAATATTCCCACATTCCTAAAGGGGTGAACAGGATATTTAGTCTAGAATGAGGCTGGGATCACTGATTTCCCCCCCCCCGATCCATCAGTCACTGATCCCCCCCATCCATCAGTCACTGATCCCCACCGATCCATCAGTCACTGATCCCCCCGATCCATCAGTCACTGATCCCCCCTGATCCATCAGTCACTGATCCCCCCCATCCATCAGTCACTGATCCCCCCCGATCCATCAGTCACTGATCCCCCCTGATCCATCAGTCACTGATCCCCCCCGATCCATCAGTCACTGATCCCCCCCGATCCATCAGTCACTGATCCCCCCCGATCCATCAGTCACTGATCCCCACCGATCCATCAGTCACTGATCCCCCCGATCCATCAGTCACTGATCCCCCCTGATCCATCAGTCACTGATCCCCCCCATCCATCAGTCACTGATCCCCCCCCGATCCATCAGTCACTGATCCCCCCGATCCATCAGTCACTGATCCCCCCGATCCATCAGTCACTGATCCCCCCGATCCATCAGTCACTCATCCCCCCCGATCCATCAGTCACTGATCCCCCCCGATCCATCAGTCACTGTTCCCCCCCCCCCCCGATCCATCAGTCACTGATCCCCCCCCCCCGATCCATCAGTCACTGATCCCCCCCCCCCGATCCATCAGTCACTGATCCCCCCGATCCATCAGTCACTGATCCCCCCCGATCCATCAGTCACTGATCCCCCCCGATCCATCAGTCACTGATCCCCCCCGATCCATCAGTCACTGATCCCCCCCGATCCATCAGTCACCGATCCCCCCCGATCCATCAGTCACCGATCCCCCCGATCCATCAGTCACTGATGTGAGGACTTTGTATTGTACGATGTCGCCCTCTAGCGGCCACAACAATGTACTGCGCGCCTGACACAAACGCGTAAAAGAAGCCATATACACATGCAGCTGCAGCACCAGCCATGAGCACAGAGCCGCCACGTGTCTCACACACACATTCCTTGGGTTTATGCATGATGCTGCAGTACTCACCACTGCGGGCAGACTAGCGTGTCACAGATGGTGGGAAGCCGCTGCGCTGTATGTGAGAGGCGCCCAGCCAGTGGGTGCAGGGCAGTGAGTCACCGGCTCCCGCCCGAGCCTCTGTGGTGCGCGCAGCGCTGCTGGCCGGACCAGTTCGCACAGAGCCGCCGTGTTCCGGGATTCCGGGCGGTGACGCGGGCCAGTCAGGACAGGGCGCTGCAGTGACGCGGCTGGCGGCGGGCTGGGTTTGATCTCCAGAATGACTTCCCTTGTCCTTCAGGCGCTAGGTGTGTTGGGACTCTGACGACCTGCAGCATATGGATCCTCCATCATGAGTGCTGCCCACTGTGCCCGGCAGGAGAAGCCGCAGGTGAGCGGGAACAGCGCGCCCAGCAGGGGGTGTCTGAGGAGGGCACATAAGGGAAGAAGGGCACCAGCACTGTCATCAGGGGTTATCACACCTATTTGTCTTCTCTGAGACCGCCCATTTGGCCAAACCCTTCTTCCCTCAGCCCGCCTATGTGCCAGACCACTCTCCAGTATTTTATGCAGCCTTCCACTGAGATTTCCTATGTCAGAGGTGTATATAGGTTTCCAGCACCTGCGGCAAGACTTCAGGGGGGGTATTCTCAGGCTGGGGAGACCCATGCTTATTGGGCCCCCCCAGCCTAAATATATGAACCTGGAGGCACTGAGGATTGTCACATCCAGATACGCCAATCCCAGCACTTTAACCAGCTCTTCCCGATTTCCCTGGTGCCTAGGCAATTGGGGTAATAAGGTATTAATGGCAGCACACAGCTGTCTATAAGCCCTAGCTTAGTAATGGAAGGAGTCTATAAAAACCCCCATTACTAATCTGTAAGTGAAAAGAAATAAACACAAACACCCAAAAAAATCCTTTATTTGAAATAAAATACAAAAAAAATCCTCTTTCACCACTTTATTAACCCCCAAAACACCCCTGCAGCTCCGACGTAATCCACACGAGATCCCACAACAATTCCAGCTCTGCTTCATCTGAATTCACACCAAGCGGCAATAGAACATGAACACCCGCTGTGAGGTTCAGGCAGAAACTGAGTGAGCCGTGTGGTGAGTGTGACGTGGCTCAGGTTAGCTGCGGCCACATCTAGAGGTTCCCACGGCCCTCCACGTGTGGTTGCAGGTAACCTGACCTTAATGAACTCAGGTGAGGTCACAGAAGTTACCTGAGGTCAAGTTACTTACAGTCACAGGTTTTGGACCGTGGGAACCTCCAGCTGTGGCCGCGGCTACCCTGAGTGACGTCACTGCTGATCGCTGCTCAGTCTCTGCCTGAAGTCCACAGCGAGCGGTCATGTGCCATGATTGAGCACTATGACTTTACATGTAGAAGAGCTGGAATCGTTGTGGGACCTCGTGTGGATCACGTCGGACCTGCAGGGGTGTGTTGGGGTTAATAAAGTGGTGAAAGAGGGTGTTTTATTGTAATAAGAATTTTTTGGGTGTTTGTGTTTTATTTCTTTTCACTTACAGATTAGTGATGGGGGGTCTCATAGACACATCCCATTACTAATCTAGGGCTTAGTGGTAGCTGTGAGCTGCCATTAATCCCTTATTACGCTGATTGTCACCACACCAGGGCAATTTGGGAAGAGCCGGGGAAAGTGCTGGGATTGTTGCATCTAATGGATGCAACAATCCTGGGCAGCTATAGGCTGCTATTTTTAGGTTGGGAGGGCCCCAGTAAGCATGGGTCTCCTTAGCCTGAGAATACCAAATACCCAGCTGTTGAGCTTTATTTTGGCTGGGTATCAAAATTGGGGGGCCGCACGCTGTTTTTATAAACTATTTAAATAAAAAAATAAAGCCGCTTATGGTTCCTCCTATTTTGATACACAGCCAAGATAAGATAAAGCATAAAGGAACCGTAGGTAACATATAAGGCAACAACTCAGAAAATACTATAATCTAAGATTAAAGAGTCTTTAAATTTACCAAGTATGAAAATACCCAAGAAATAGACGTAATTGAATGTATAAACATTTTATTTTCAATAAATTCATAGGGTATAACATAGAAAATGAACAAAATGAAACCAGAGTATGAGAAGTGATGAAGGGGAAGAAACCCCACGTGACCCAGGAAAGGATAACAGATCTCACAAGTGATCTGCACAAGTGCCTAGATAGGCAGCTAAATGCCCAAATGCAAGTGCAGAAAGTTGCTAGCAAGGAGATAGAAAAGTCTCAATGCATAGCCTAACAAGGCAGAATGGCTTACCCAGCTGGCAGATCACCAAATTTAGCCCAGGTATACACGTGGGGACCGGCGTCCCAACACGTGTTTCGCCTGATGTGCTTCGTCGGGGGACATATACCCTATGAATTTATTGAAAATAAAATGTTTATACATTTCAATTACGTCTATTTCTTGGGTATTTTCATACTTGGTAAATTTAAAGACTCTTTAATGTTCGATTACAGCCAAGATAAGAGTACGGCTGGGGGCTGCAGGCTGTAGCAGTTTGCTTTATCTGGGCTGAGTATCATAATATGGGGCGACCCTACGCCAATTTTTGTATTCATTTTCACTCTACGCTATAGACCCGCAGACCAAGTTTGTGATTGGAAGCGTCAGACACACTGTCAAACAGGCTGGGGGAGCTGTCTGACTGCATCCAATCACAGACAGAGTGGGCGGGGGAAGCAATGAATATGCATAATATGCATGAGCCTAATGAGCGGCCTGGAAGTGGAATGAGCGGCCGCGGGAACAGTTACACCTGCGCCGATGACTCGGTAAGTATAGTGTTCTCGCTTTATTAATTTTTTCTTTATGTTTACTTTTTTTTTTCTTAATTTCTCAAGTGCCCGACCCGGATCAATTCCTGGCCCCCGGGTGCCCTTGAACCCATGGGGGTTAGACTTTCAGTCCGCCCATTCCTATTTTTTCACAAAAACACATCAAATCATAATTGACAAAAATGCACCATCATTAGAAGCATTTTTTTTTACATTTCCAGACTCTGGGACAAGGTGCAGTTTTTGGTGCAGTTTTTTTGTGACAATATAACTGCAGCGTGTGCATGTAGCCTTACGGTCACGGACGACGAGCTGCTCTTCCTAATTCTCTCAATGTTCAGTGGAAGGAATAAAAGCCACTTGTCACATGACCATAAGTATGAAAAACGTATGAGTGGAGTGTCTACGTGACGACTGCTGGAACCAATAAGCTGAGTTGTATCCTATATTACACGTTGTTAGGATTGGCATGCTACAATGTTTAATTTTATCATTAAAGGTCAATGTCCAGTTTTGAAATGAAAGTCAACAGTTATTCTAGGTGACTGCAGACTTCTGAATTCTCACAGCGTGCACACTGCACACTTTTAGGATTCTCCTGGGATTGGACAGTCATATGAGCACAAATATGCAATTTGCATACTTCTGGCCGTATTACAACTAGACGTGTCCTGCCTCACGCAATTTATTTTAATTGAGCAAGGCCACGCATGTCTAGTTGGCACGTGACCGCATGTATGTAGATCGCATAATTGCGATTTAGTGACCTTCCACTCTCACCGCTAGCACCAGAGAATCCTGACAGCGTGCAGTGTGTGCACTGTGAGCATTCAGAAGTCTGCAGACGTAGAAAGACTGCAGACTCATCACAAACTTGGACAACTCCTTCAATGCACATAACAAAAAAAATAGTAACACTTAACTTGTCAGACGTCACAGCACTTTATTAACAAAGCCATGTATACTGTAATCTTACAAGCTACGGATTGTTACGTGTGTAAAGGATCATAACCGATAACAGCACAGGACTACGTCACCAAAAACACAGCATCACAACCCTCATCAGTACAGAAATGCATCACCAGAACAACCAGTGGTACAGAAATACATAGCTAAAACTCTCATCAGTACAGAAACACAGCATCACAACTCTCATCAGTACAAAAATAATACCAGAACCCCCAGCAGTACAGAAATTCATCATTAGAATTCCCAGCTGTACAGAAATTCATCCATATAACTGCATCAGTTCAGAAACCCATCACAATCCTCATCAGTACAGGAATACATCACCAGAAGCACCATCAGGACATGGTACATCAATTGTAATACATTTGTATTCCATAAACTGACAACTCCCATTACATCCTTAATAATGGTAAGGAGTTACTAGGAGTTGTTATCAATCTTTATCAGACTGCGAACCATACAGGAACCACAGTACTGATGAGACGTTGTCATTATCACAAATAAACATTTATATTTGGGTACCTTATAGATGATAGCTAGTGCTGGCGGTCAGGGGTTCAATTGTACTTGCATCTGAAGGACACGAGTACAGTTGATTTGATCAATGGGAACCACTATGCTGCACCTTCTCTGAGCCATCTGTCAGCTCTACAGCTGGATAAGAGAACGGCCAACTCTTACTACTGGGGGTGGAAAAACGCAACTGCCGGGAAAACATCCTGGACCGCCGCATCAGGTGGCTCTATGTTTCCCCTGCTGGCTGCTCCTGGGGCAACTGCCAACGCTGCACCCCCTGAATATTCCCCAGCCTATGTGGCAAGGCAACCCCAAGAAGTGCTGTGCGTCAGGCTATCAACCTGTCTGAGCAAGCCATCAAGCATCTGAGCACTGAACAAAACACTCGTTTGAGGTGACATGATGATATATTAATCGTCCTTTGTATATAGGAGTTCTGCGGTCAATACCTCAATCTTAGTTAGCGGATAGAACATGACATTACGTGTGCTCAGCTTATCTAAACAGGCAATGAACGACCTTCTTGCATGTAGCCGATCAGCGGTCATTTATTGGCTGCACTCGGCCTGGCTAAATGGGCTGTGTGCTTACAAAAATGAATGTGTTTTTTTTTCAAGATATGCTGACATGGACTTTTTTAGCGCTTGAATTCGGCATATACGGTAATAAGTTTCCTAGTAACTTCACTGTGGAAATGTGTCTATATTTTAAACAGTGCGTTTTTGTTTCTTTTGCTGCACTTTTAGCTTGTGGAAAAAAAAATCAGACTGTCAATTCTTAATGCAAGTGGAAAATGACCCACATTTTCTGATGAAATTAAATGAGTTGAAGGGAAGAGGGGGACTTATTTTCCCCAAAACTAATACCTACCCTGAAAATAAGCTGTAGCATGATTTTTGAAATATGCTTGAAATATAAGTCTTACTCCAAAAATAAGCACTAGTTACAGTCAGCCCCCCGCTCTCCTCCCCAGCATTTCTATTCCAAGGTTAAGAACCTTTGGTGACATCACTGCCATGTGATCATAATGTCACCAAAGGTCCTTTAACTGCGGGAGTCTTGAAGAAGTAAATAGGAGACAGGTTAGTATGTACTGTATGTGCAGTGTGTGCATGTGATGACATGATTATATTTCAATAAATGTTGATTTTTATTTTTTTTTTGTTGATTAAATGTGGATTGTTGTTCATGGAAAAAAAACAATCCCCTGAAAATAAGCCACAACCCATATTTCAGGGAAAAAACTATTAGACCCAGCCTTATTTTTGAGGAAACATGGTACATTGTTTCCCCGAAAATAAGACAGTGTCTTATATTATTTTTTGTGCTAGTGCTTATTTTCAGGGGATGTCTTATATTTTCCCATGAACAACAATTCATATTTATTCTTAAACAAAAACTGAACATTTATTCAAATAGAGTAATGTCATCACATTTTGGAGCTTCAGATCAACATTTTGGGTTAGGCCTGTTTCACATTTGAGAGAGAGAAAGAGAGAGAGAGAGAGAACCGCAAATCCCGAGTGACTGCAGTGAGCCGCGCCGTCAATCAGGTGACCCGCGGCCACAGCTGCAGTCCTCCACCTGAGAGCTGTGTCCTCGGCTCACCTAAATGAGGGCACAGCTGATCGCGTGGCTCACTTCAGTTGCTGCGTGGAGCTGATAGAGAGCGGTCGTGTTCTACGGCCGCTCCTGTCAGCTTCATGTAGCAGAGCTGAAAGCGTTGTGGGACCTTGCATGGATTACGTCGGACCTGGAGGGGTATTTGGGGATTAATAAAGTAGAGAAAGAGGTTGTTTTTTTTGTCTTTTATTCCAAATAAAGGATTTTTTCCGGGTGTTTGTGTTTATTTACCTTTCCTGATTAACCTGTAAGTGAAAGTGTCTTGGGGAGACGCCTGCCATGATTAACCGTGGACTTAGTGGCAGCTATAAGCTGCCATTTAACTCCTTATTACCCCGATTGCCACCGCATCAGGGCAATTCGGGATGAGCCGGGTAGAGTCCCGGGACTGTCGCATCTAATGGATGCGGCAATTCCGGGCGGCTGCTGGATGATATTGTTAGGCTGAGGGGCTCCCCATAACGTGGGGCTCCCCATCCTGAGAATACTAGCCTTCAGCCGTGTGGCTTTACCTTGGCTGGTATCAAAATTGGAGTGGACCGCACGTCTTTTTTTTTTTTTTAAATTATTTATTTTACTGCACAATATAGACCCGCCCACCGGCGGCTGTGATTGGTTGCAGTGAGACAGCTGTCACTCACGTGGGGGCAGGTCTGATTGCAACCAATCATGGGTGCCGGTGGGCGGGGAAAGCAGTGAATACGAGATGGATTAATGAGCAGCCGGCATTTTAAAAAGAGGAAAAGCCGCCGAAGCTTTGTGACAGCCATGCAGTGCCGCGCCAGTGATCGGTGAGTATGAGAAAGGGGGGAGAGAGACCAGGAGTGATTTTTAAACTATTTAGATTGTTCTGCTGGACATGCTGAGCATGCTCAGTAGAACGTGACGGGAACCGTCAGCAGATTCCACTGCTTAGCACATTGCGGCGGAATCCGCCGCCATAGACAATCATTACACACCTTGGCGGATACTAACGGAATCCGTCAAGGTGCGATATTTTAACGACAAGAAAACGCTACATGCAGTGTTCCTTCCACCCGACGCAGCGCCAAAATAACGACTCTGCGTCGTGCAATGGATGCAACGCAGACACTTGCGTTACAGTACGTCGTCCATACAAGTCTATGGAGAATAGCGCAGTGCGTTAATTCTCCATAGCGGCGGATTGCGCTGAACGCAAGTGTGAAAACTGCCTTAATCCTATTACTGGTTCAGATGCACATTTTCTTTTTTGATTTGCTATTCTCATGGTGCAGAACCAGTCCTATAGTGGTGGGTACATGCCATATTTACAAAGGTTTAAATTACCTGCTTAAATTTATTATTCTCTATGTACTGCTAAGTTTACCCCCAAAAGAATGCAGACACCCCCAAAAAGAATTGCACTTACTACGCTACAATTAGAGTTGGCAAGTGAATGGGTTCTCACATACAAATCACATACAAATCTGCGTCGCTGTCAGGTCCTCTGCGTTCTACAGCGGTTGGCTACCCCTGGTGACTGGAAGCAGTATCATTCACGCGGAGTGGTACTGTTATCCATTTTGCTTGTGAACACTGCAGTTTAATGCACTGAAAAGATGAGGGACCTGACAGCGAGGCAGATCTCTGTGTGAGAGCCTATCCACCATCAGCACTTGCCAACTTGGTCTGCTTTCTTTTAGGGGTGTCTGCTTTCTTTGAAGAAGTGTCCTGCTGTATTCTCTATCTTTTTTTACCTACTTAACCCTTTCTTATGAAACTGCAACTAGGGCGTATGTTTGGAGTAGGGCATATATTGTAAGCATGCTCCAAAAAATCCCACTTGGGCTTATTTTCAGGTTAGGTCTTGTTTTGGGGAAACGGGGACAATCAAGAAACATTTTTATATACACACTTTGATTTATTTATTTATTTCTGTTGCATAAAATTCTGTGTGAACATAACGTCAGGGCATTTTTAGGGTACGTGCCCACGTTCAGGACCCATTGCATCCTGGACAAGTCAGGGCCTGACTTGCAAGGCTGTGAGTCTCTTCCGCAGGAGACCTCAGCTGCTCGTGCCAACGATCCAGGCTTGGGCAGTTGCACTCTGTCTCTTCTGTTCTCCCTGCGGAGAATGTTTTCGGCTCCGCAGCAATAAATTGATATGCTCGGGAAGCTGCTCCACAGGTCAGTTTACGCTGCAGGAAGTACATGCACAGTGGATGGGATTTGCTTGTACTGTACATCGCAGCATTTTGGATGCGGCTGAAACATGCTGCATCCAAAACGCTGTGAACCCTGATCGTGTGCACGCATTCTTACACGCTGTTTGATTAAAAAGGTCTATTTTTTCTGGGCTTTTCTTTTATTTTTTATTGAATTTAAAAAAATGTGTTTCAGCACTATGTCATGTGATTCCAAGATTTCACATGGAATCGAGGTGCAAGATCAAAATTGCAACCAAAAAGCACGTATAAAAAAACACTAACATGCATTGTTTTTTTGTTTTTTTTTATAATGATGAAAAATAAGCATCAATAAGAGAAAAAAATGTCAAAGAATGAGCGCACTATATTAAAAATAAGCTTTAGTGTTTTGAAAAACAAAATTACAAGAAAAACACAAGTTTAGAAAAAAAAATGCATCCTGAAATAAACAGTGGTGGAGATTTGCTAAATTTCATACAGCACAAACCTAAAGGGGTGTGCTCATCTGTTTTCAGGACCACTCTGCTCTTCTAGCTCCCAGCCTCTGATTGCCGGTGCCATGCACTCCTGAAGATTGACCGTTCAGAACAGTGGTGAGATCACATCGCTGGTCGTAAATGTGAAAATAATGCAACATACGCAGTGTCCCTGAAGCTGACTGTATCCAGCGATCTGACCAACTTCAAAGCGGCACTTACATCCTTGCGCACCTTGACTAGGGGTCCTTTGAGGTGGCCGGTAGCATAAAACTAAATGTACACTTTAGAATTAAAATTCCCTTCATTCTCTAAGTAAATTTAAAGCCTAAGTAGCTAAAAAAAAAATGTCTTCAAACTAAACAGTTAAAATTTGTCAAATGTATCAATGTGGTTCATGCTGTTTGATAAATTTGCAGAATTTATACTGACGTTTAAATAACCTATTGGCTTACTTTTTGCGCAAAAAATTGGCACACATTATCCCACCTCAAGCTGCTCCTCTTTCACATGAAGCCATGCCCCGTCAGACGGGTCTTTAAAAGTGACAAAAACATAAATGTGTTACAAGTCAGAAGTCTAGAGAACTTAGCTTAAAGGGGTTGTTCACTACTCAGCAATAGTGGCCACATCCCTGTAAAACTGATAGGGAAGGCTTTTTTTGAATACCTTGTTCAGTCAATTCTGCCTCTGAGCGACGCTATTGCGGTCCACTCATCCTTATGAAGTGATCCCCAGGGCTCCGTGACCTCTAAGATCCAGTAATGTCACATCAACTTTCAGTTGACCCGACATTACCAAGGCCAGCGCCAGTCTCCCTCAGTTACTAGGCTGTGGACGGTGTTTCGGCGCTCATCACAGCTGAATAAGTCACTTTACTGTCGTAGCTGAACACAGGGTAGAGTAGTCCTGCTGCTGGTAGAGCGGTAACTAGTGATGAGCGAATACTAACTATTTGGATTTTTCGTAACTAATCCCAAACTACTATTCCAGTGTTCGTCACGAATAACTAAGCTAATGCA